>NC_088917.1:41422727-41725757 GCF_963576675.1 Euphorbia lathyris | reverse complement strand
AACGGAAAAGCACTTCAGGAGGATGTCACTTCCTTGGAAGCTGTTTAGTATCCTGGTTTAGCAAGAAGCAATCATCCGTAGCTCTATCTACAACTGAAGCTGAGTATGTAGCTGCTGGAAGCTGTGTTGCACAAGTCCTATGGATAAAGCAACAGCTCGAGGATTATGGAGTCAAAACAAAGATAATAGAGATCAAATGCGACAACAAGAGTGCCATTGATCTATCCAAAAATCCAGTCCAACACAGCAGGATGAAGCATGTTAGCATAAGGCATCACTTCATCAGAGATCATGTACTAAAGAATGAGATCAAGCTGACCTATGTACCAACAAACGATCAGCGTGCAGATATCTTCACAAAACCCCTAGCACGAGAGCAATTCAACACACTAAGGGAAGTAATTGGTATGTCAAATCCACTGTAACTAAATTTTACATTGAATATTTATGAGTGGAGCTTTGAATGATTGTACGTATGTCATGTTGAGAAAAATCTTTATTATCCACTAAGCTTAGGTTGACATAGCCATCCTGTGTACACATGGTAAGCAATTACACTAAGTTAAGCATAATGGTTAAATAGACATCCTATGCTGAGTAGATAAGCGAATTACTTCATGCTGAGTAAAGACTCAAGCTGAGTGCGTAACCTATGCTGAGTCAATAGGAAATAGAAAGATCGCCTTAACAAACGATAGGTACTCAATATCATTGACGTTTCGAATTTCGGCAATAAACCATCCTTATAAAGTAAACCTACACGTGTAAAATCTGACACATTGGGAAGACGCACATTAATGGCAAAAACCCATGCGCCAAAGATATCATAATTAACAGAGTATCTGACGATTGAACGTCCCTAGGAGAAAAACGGCAAGGTAATAATTTAGGATCCTCAGAGATTTATATAAAATAGTTGAACCCTCACTCGTCCTTTCTCATTCTTGCAATCCCTAAAACTCAAACCTCTTCCTTTCAAAAAATCTCAAAATCGCCAAGAATGTCTCCAAGCAAAAAGAAAACCCCTGAAGCGCAAAACACGTCTACTGACCACGCTGGTCCTTCAACAGAAAAAGAGAGGATAATGATCAAGGTACACTCGAAGGTCAACAATATGGAAGTGTTAAAATGCCGGTGGTTCTCTTCGAGCTTCGTGTCAAGTGAAACGCCATTCTGTGAATGGATTGCTAAAAACAACTGGACAGGTCTCTTTTCCCTTCCAGGAACAGCCTACCCAAGATTAGTTCGAGAGTTCTACTCAAATTTACGAGTTGATGCAGACGACTCAGATTACTTGGAGACAAATGTGAAAGGTCAGAAAATCGTTATTACCCCTGCTTATCTAGCCACACTGTTAGAGATACCGAACAAAGGAATCCAATTTCGAACAACAAAGGAAAAGATACCTAAAGCCACGTCTGAAAAGTTAAAAGGGTTCTGCAAACCTAAAGATCATAAAGGAGAAATACCCAGTACTTGTATGGGTAAGGATCAGAAGATGGTTCATTTTATGCTGACTAACTTTGTCTTTCCTAAACTCAGCTCTGCCTCCTCCGCGTCCAACTTCGAACAGTGCTTTATATGGCACATGTTGACTTCCACTCCATTTAATCTCCCTGTATTTCTAGTTGGAGCCCTTCAATGAGGCGGTAGGAAACTACGTTTGGGTTCACTCATTACAAAGATTATACAGGACAAGCAAATAGAAACTGTGGGTGAGGCAAGTTCATTGGGAAATGAAATCACTGCTGTCCTCCTAAATGGACTATTGTACAACCAACCTTTGAAAGGGTATGAAGGAACTAGAGATGCAGAGGAGGATGAGGAAGAAGTGCATGCAGAAATGGAACCTGAAGCAGAGCCTGCTCAAGAAGTTGAGGCTCATACTGAGTCACCCAAGTCAGTTCAGCCTGAAAAAGGGAAGAAGAGGAAGGCTTCAGAAGTTAGCTCCAAGGATATCCACTCTGTTCCAAAGAAAATAAGGCTTTCATCAAGGCAGAAAGCCAAAACTGACAAAGTTGATGAGCACGGTGATAAAAGGAAAAGGCCAGAAGTGCCTGAAGATGAGGACGAAGAGACTCCGGAAACCCCACTAAAGAAAAGAAAAAGAGATCACTCCTTGAGGATAGTGGAAGCCGTACCACAAACTGAAGGTCATGGGATTGACCTAGGAAAGAAAGATGTGGAACAAGCTGAGCAACAAAAAGGTCATACTGAGGAGGAAGCATGCCCTCGTGATGATACTGAGCAAACAAGGGAAAAAGGTAATATTGAGCAACCAGTAGGGGAAGGAACTGTTGCTGCTGAGTCAAGTGAAGGTCTTCAACTTGACCATTCTCCGCCAAAAACTGAGACCCGACGGAGATTAAAGAAGAAAGCGCAAAAACATCTTGATCTAATGACCGATTTTCCCCTTGACGAGCCAGAAACAGATCTGTCTATAATACAGTTCAAGTATTTCTCGACTGCCACTGAATCTCCACCGGAAGATCTAGCGGAAAAGCAAGCCACTGTTACTCAACATGAGGAACATGCCAAGAACCCTACAAATCCAAGTCAAGCTGCACCAATTGAGCCAACTCATATCTCAACTCCACCTCCATCACAGAATGTTGACAACTCAGCTCAACAACTTCATAAAAGTCCAAGTACTCAGTCTGGAAAAGAACCAACACCTCCACCATCAGAGAATCCTACACAGCCTCTGAATCCAATACTGCAAAGTTCGCATACCTGAATGCAACTGAATCTGGCCGTAGGGTCATTGATTTAGCTCAGTCTTTACTTAAAGACTTTCATTCTACTCAAGCTGAAGGTAGCCAGCCCACTCAAGAGCCCTCTCACCTAACCGGTATCACTCAACTTCTACAAGAACTCCGAAGCCTGAAAGACTTGGTCAGTATTATTACTGCAGTAGAAACCCAGCAACCAACCCAAGAGCAGATGGCCAAACTGACTGATGTAGTGCTCATCATGGCCACTCATCTGAACACTCTTGAAGGAAAAATTCAACAATTATCTGAAGTCAATCCAGGGTACGTCACTTCCTCTGACCTTCAAAACCATTTTGTTAAGCTAGTAGAGGAATTATCCCCCTCCAAAGCAACTGCCCACACTGGATCTGCAACATCTGCTGAGTTGCATGATTGCTTCACCAAGCTATATGCTGAGCTAACTAAATCCAGTCCACCAAGCAATACAGAATCTGTCACCACCACCGAGCTCCAACAATGTTTTACTAAGCTTCAAGCAGAGCTGACAAGTACCCGTGACCTTGTATCCTCTTCCTCTCAATGGACGTTGATCCAGTATCCAACACAGAGCTAATGGGCTTCTCGCAAGCCATCATGAAAGCTATGAGGATCAACAATGCACAACGAATGTTCTATGACTCTGCGTTGTTAAAACTGTTCCATCAATCCTACAGTCAGGTCACTAGCTCCATTTCTTGTCTGAGTAAGGCACATGAATGTCTCCTGAGCATGATAAGCAGTTCTCTTAGAGTCCCCAGACATGTTCAGGATGATAGCGTTCCTATAATTGACTGTTTGGGAGAAAGCACCAAAAGGCTTCAACGCTATTCCAATTACCTCTCCTCTGCCGCCAGGAATAAAACCTTCCTTTATCAACCCGATGATGGCAAAACGGGGGAGACTAGTAAAAGTGAAGTAACTCAGAGAGGAACTCAACCTCTAACTTTAGGAGGAACTGCGTCTGCGTCTGGAAGCAAAGACAAAGGCATTGCTCATGTTGACCCATCAGCTCTAAGGAAGAAGAAGTGAAGTAAATCTAGCCAGTCTGTGTCTAGAGTTTGTGTCTAGAATTTTGGGAATTTTGGCACCATATCATATCATGTTTTGTTTTTATTATCCACTGTTTAGGATAATGTGCTTTTGTTCTGTTGTCCAGAAATTATGTTGTTGTGTGTGTTGTTAACAGTTATCTAATATCAGTTTGTCCCTTTCCTGATCTAACTAGTCAAAGAAACAACATCTTTCCACAATTAAGCCAATATAATCAAAAGCAACAAATCTAATCATAGAAGGCCTAAGATAAAATGAATGCAACCCTTACGGGGGAGTCAATTCAGAAATTTCAATCATGGGGCAACTTAAAACTGAGTTCCATAATTATGTATTTTGCCAACATCAAAATGGGGGAGTTTGTTGAAACACCTTTCCACAAGATTTTGATTTGACAAAATCATCCATGATTAAGAGACAATTAAATTTAAATGCTTTGATTTAATTGTACTAATATGTTTGTTGAATCTGGAGTGCAAAAATATATATATATAAAGTAAAAGACAGGACAAAAGTCAGTACAAGCGAAGCTGAGTAGAAAAGAACTCAGCATGAAAGTATGGAAGCTAAAGTGGAGTTAAAGCTCGGAAACAAAACGAAGCTGACTAAAGCTGAAGACCTCTTCAGTAACGGACAAACAAAACAAGGCTGGCCTTGGAGGAACTCAGCATGAAACATGAACAAGCAAAGCTGAGTATTCATCAGGACAACATGAAGGATCCGTTCTACTAAAAGACAAAGTCTGCCAAACATCTGCACTAATAATTGGAACCTCGAAGATACCTAAGAAGACTGATTCCGAGAGTCATGGGACGTTGGATTATTGGAAACAGACAACTGTCACAAACAAACAAAACAGACGCTAAAAAACAACCTGACGCCTGAAGAAAAACAGAAGCAGGGAATGGTGTGCAGCCTGAAGATTTCCAGAAAATGTTCCCCAAAAGAGCCGTTTTGGTCACAACGGTCAAGACATTTTAAACAATCAAGTCCACAGTTTTCCGTCTATAAAAGGACAATCGAAGAACCAAAATAGATATCAGACAGAAGCATAAAAAGAAAAATACAAGAGAGAAAGTTTCAAAAGCACTCAAATACAAAAAGAATCTTGCACCCACGTTTCTATTCTACGTGTAAATGCTAGAATGAGTTGTAATCATCTAAAGTGTTCTTTAGTTCAAAAATGAACAAGTCTGTGATCAATAGCAATATTGAGAGAGTGAAGCTGAGTGCTAAGTTGTAAGCATTTCAGTAGTAAAGAAATCTAGGTGCTGGGTTGTAGCACTTAGTAGGAGTTGAGTAGACGAATAGAGGAAGGTACTCTTGCATATTTAACTGCCTTGTAATTGGTTTGTGCTCTACCGTTAAAGAGCTCAGTATTGGATTCAAAAAGCTCGGAGGACTCTGGGGACTGGACGTAGGTAAAGAGGCCGAACCAGGATAAGTGATACTGAGTAATCTCTGAACTCTCTCTTATATTGTATGTGTTGTTTGCTAAATTTACTCAGCATATAAATTGCCTAAGCTGACCTTGAGTAAATAAGTGGTGCTGAGTTAGAAGCTGACCTCCAAGAGTGTCAATTCTCAACTCACAAGAAGACAACTTTAGTCAACATCTGATTAAATCTGTCTTCGAACATATCTCACCAAGCTGACCAATAGCAGAGTTAATAAACTCTCAAAAATTACTTCCAGTCAGCTTAATTAAATCGCGAAAAACTTATATTAGTTCTTAACCCCCCCTTGGAACTAATTATCAGGGACCAACACTCAGCTTCTTCCTTGGACTTCAGATCAAGCAAGGTAAGAACGGTATCTTCATTAGTCAGTCCAAGTACACCAAGGAGATGTTAAAGAAATTTGATATGGAAGATTGTAAGTCCATATCAACCCCTATGGGTACTGATACTGTGCTATGCAAAGATGAGAAAAGTAAGTCAATAGATAGTAAACTTTATCGAGGTATGATAGGCTCCTTACTTTATCTCACTGCTAGTAGACCTGATGTACAGTACTCAGTATGTTATTGTGCAAGATATCAAGCTGACCCAAGGGAATCTCACTTAATTGCTGTAAAAAGAATTTTTAGATATTTGCAGAGCTCAGTTGATGAAGGTTTGTGGTATCCAGCCTCAAATGACTTCACACTCATAGGATACACTGATGCTGACTATGGACGGGATAAGCTAGAACGTAAGAGTACTTCAGGAGGATGACATTTCCTTGGAAGCTGTCTAGTATCCTGGTTCAGCAAGAAGCAGTCATCAGTTGCTCTGTCTACAACTGAAGCTGAGTACGTTGCTGCTGGAAGCTGTGTAGCTCAAGTCCTATGGATAAAGCAACAGCTTGAGGATTATGGAGTAAGAACTGAGACAATAGAGATCAAATGTGACAACAAAAGTGCCATTGATCTATCCAAGAATCACATTCAACACAGCAGGATGAAGCATGTCAGCATAAGGCATCACTTCATCAGAGATCACGTACTAAAGGGTGAGATCAAACTGACCTATGTGCCAACAAATGAACAGCTTGCAGATATCTTGTAACCCCCGTCCCGGGTCACATTGAAAACACACAGAAATCTAAGGAATTATCATAATTGCATGCAAACAACAACATAATCAAATAAAGCCTCCTTATTTCTTATTGTCTATCAAAAATCAATATTCAAAAGGTTCAATAACCAATAAAACAATGTAATCGATCTATAAAAATTCACTTAATCTAAATAAAGTAATCCACTTCAACAATACATTAAATCCTAATAAATGTCCATAAAATTTCTAATGAGAATGAGACGCTTGTGCTGGCTAGCCTGAATGCAGGGTAAACCTGAAATCTAGCAGATAGAAGAACCTCTGAACCTAGCCTGAAAATTTCAACGTGGCAAGGGGTGAGCTGCCTACTCAATAAACATAATTATCTATATTTATATAAATATATATAAATATATATATATATATAATTAATTAATTTCATTCATCTTAACTTAACATTTAGTAAATCAAACAATCAACCATCAATCAATCAAGAAGAAGATATAAACGTATCATCTCGTATGTGACTCGATTTATCTGAAACAACAAAATTATAATTTATTATCTTTATTTTTAAGGGCCCAGCTAGACCTAAGTAAAATATACTCAATGGTCTCACGGTTAACAATATTCCAATGTAGGCGTACGTTATACGTACCCTTTCAACCTCATAATGATTATCTCAATAATACGGTACTGCTATCGCCCCCAGTTTCAGGACACAGTATAAGCTCAATAACACCCTACCCAGGTGCCTGTGATCACAGTTATCAACAAACCTCCAGACCATTGAATATACTCACCCAAGCTAACTATTTATGTTTTCTACTAACTCGGATATAAACCAACACAATTCCATAATTCTTAATCTTATGAACGCATATTCATTCCCGTTCTACCATGGTATCATTTCACGGCTAATTACCTCACTAGGTAAATACATGAGTAACACGATTTCAAAAGAAACAAAACATTATATTGATAAATCCAACCATAGAGATAACATTTGAAACTCCAATATCAAATCACCATTTATATAAATAAAGTACCCATCAAATGATAATCATATACTCAACATTCATCATTCAACATACATTTAATTATCATTCAACATACATTTAATTATCATATGACAACACATTAATAGACACTCACATAAATGTATATATATATATATATATATATATATATATATATATATATATATATATATAAACATAAACAATTAAGTTTACCTCTCGTCCCAAAACACTAATTAATTTGTTCGGGTTTTAACTGACTCATTACTGGCTCCCCGGAGTTTCACCGGAGCACGGTGGTCGGTCGCCGGAAGTTCGCCGAAGATGCCAGAATCGCGAGCTGAGACTACCACGAGATAGCTAACGACCAGGGGAGTCCAAAATTACACTCCATTCACTATTAAAATCGCCTAAAAGGTCGGGATCTAATACTTTCACGGTACAAAATACCCGCTCCGGCCACCATATTTTTCTATCAGAAAAATATCAATAGTAGTCTCAAAAGGTTCCTCATAAAACAAGGAATTTAATGGTATAATTTTGGTTTTAAAGAGTGATCAGACTATGGAGTTATGAATTAAAATAGAAAGGAAGAAAATAGAAAGGTTTTGCCGCAGCGGAACAAAATCTGGAACGAAAAAACTGAAGAACTCCTAACCCCACCTCCTGCTCCAATATTACTAAACCTAATCCCCTTATTTTTATATATCAAAAATATATATAATACTAATGCTAATATACTAATACGTATATAATAATAAATGATGTTTCAAAACCAATAACAATAATTAATATATAGTTTTAATAATAATAATAATAATAATATATAATTATATATAATAATAATAACATAATAATAAAAGAAAATATATATAAATTTTATTATTAAGAATAATAACGGTATAATCTTTTAAAAGTAGTTTTATTGTTTTTAATATGATAATTATAGTATCTTTATAAAATTACGGATGTTACATATCTTCACCAAGCCTTTGGCTCGTGAGCAATTTAACATATTAAGGGAAGCAATCAGTATGTCTAATCCTCTTCAATAATTCTAACTATTTGAATAAATGTTGAGTGATTACCATGCTGACTGATATCAATCTAGTAACTACTGCACATTGAGCTTAATAGTCTATGCTGAGTAGATACAAATGATGAGTAAAATATTCTGTGCTGAGTAGATAAACATATTGAGTAATCATCTTATGCTGAGTAGATGTACATGCTGTGTGATTAACGTATGTTGAGTTACTAAGAGATAGGAAATCCATCTACGTAGAATTAAATACTCAGTATCATAAACGACTCATATTCTGGCAAACTGAGTAAAAACCCACTTGCACTGATAAACAATGACACGTGTAACAAATCATACCTATAAAAACGCAAGTAATAATGAATACCCATGCGCCGAACCTGTCATAAATGGCAGAATCTTTGTCGATTAAAGTCCCAAGATGAAAACGACTAGTTTATTAATGACTTAAAACTCTATAAGTAGTGGAAGGATCCCCACTCATTACTCTTTACGCTTAAAATCTTCTGAAATCGAATTCTTCTCTCTCCCTAAACCTTAAAACCTTCATCTGTAACAATGGCTTCCGGCAAAAATGAAATCCCTAACGTCACCACTCAGCTTGGCCAAACATCTGGCAAACCCACTCAAGCTGACCCCGCTGGTTCATCTAAACCAGTAGAAAGGAACATGATCAAGGTCCATAAGAAGGTCAACAACTTGGAAGTTCTGAAATGCAGATGGTTCTCTCCAGGATTCGTCACTTCTGAGAAACCGTTCTGTGACTGGATCGAGAAGAACAAATGGACCGGTCTCTTCTCACTCGCCGGAAAAACATACCCTAGACTGGTCAGAGAGTTTTATTCCAACATGTTTGTTGATGAAGATGATGCTGACTATTTGGAGACTACAGTCAAAGGTTAGAAAATCACCATAACCCCTGCCTATCTAGCTACTTTGCTAGATTTACCAGACGAAGGAATAGAATTTAGGACAACAAAAGAGAAGGTACCAAAGGAAAAGCTTGACAAAATCAAGGGGTTCTGTAAACCCAAGAATCATAAAGGTGAAATACCCAGCACGTGTATGGGGCAAGACCAGAAGATGGCACACTACATACTGACCAACTTCATATTCCCCAAACTCAACTCAGCCTCATCCGCTTCCAACTTTGAGCAGTGCTTCATATGGCACATGCTGACCTACACTCCTCTCAACCTTCCAGTCTTTCTAGTTGGAGCTCTTCAACGAGGAGGTAAGAAACTTCGATTGGGCTCTCTAATCATAAAAATTCTGGAGGACAAGCAGATTGAGACCGTGAATGAAACAGACAGTTTAGGAAGCGAAATCACTGCAGCTCTGCTGGTTGGATTATTAAACAATCAACCATTGAAAGGATATGAAGAAGTTGCAGATGTTGAGGAAAATGATGAAGCTGAACAGGAAGAGGTGCCTGAAAATGAGCCTGAGAAAGAAGTGGAGGCTCCTGCTGAGTCCCCTAAGGAAAAGAAGAAGAAGAAGCGAAAGGCCATTGAAACATGCTCCAAAGACATCAATGTTGTCCCAAAGAAAGTGAGACTAGTGTCTTAAGAAAAAGTTAAAGCTGACCAGGCTAAGGAGAAAGCTGAGTCGGCAGAGAAGAGAAAAAGGCCAGAAAAGCCTGAGGATGAAGAAGAAAACCCAGAATCCCCTTTGATGAAAAGGAAGAAGGTTAATACCTTAAAGACAGTTGAAGCTGATCCCCTAGATTGGGCTGTATCTTCCAAAGGTCATGGAACTGACCTAGAAAGGGAAGCTGAGAAAGAAACTTTTGTTGAGGAAGACATCCATACTGAGCAGGAAGAACCTGCTGATGTTGAGCAACCTCAGGGTGATGCTGAGCAAAGAGTTGAGGAAGAAGAAAATGTTGCTGTTGAGGATCATATTGAGCAACATGAGAATCCAACTGTGGTAGAAGAGACAGTCGATACTGATGAGGAGGTTATTCATGCTGACCCATCTCCTCCTAAAGAAAAAAGGTTCAAGCGACTCAAGAAGAAAGCACAAAAGCAAATTGATCTTCTGGATGATTCCCCTCCTCAAGATATTGATGCTGAACTCTCCAAAATTCAGCTCAAATATTTCTCTCATGATGCTGAGCCTGAGTCTCCTCCAACGGATCTTGTGCAAAACCAAGCCTCTGTTACTCATATTGAGGAACAAGCCCAGACTCCGGAGAATCCAAAAACTGCTCAAGATGGAACAAATCCTGCTTCAACTTCACCCACTCAGGATGAGCAGGTCAACATGACTAATCAAACTCCACCTCCAACACAGCATGTTGATAAATCTGCTCCTGAAGTCAATCTGCAAGATGATCAATCTGGCAAACAGCCAACTCCACCTCCATCAAGCTCAATTCCAGCCTCTGAGACAAATACTGCTCAATTCCAATACTTGAATGCTACTGAGTCAGGACGACGAATCATTGCCTCTGCTCAGTCCTTGCTTCAAGATTTGAACCCTCCTCAAGCTGATGCTACTAGATCTTCTCATGCTGAGTCCTCTCAACTGTCTGGTATCACTCAGCTTCTCAATGAACTTAGAGGACTCAAGGATCTGGTAAGTATTATAACCACCGTTCAAACTCAACAACCAAGCCAAGACCAAATAGCAAAGCTGACTGAGTTGGTACTCACAATGGTGAACCATCTAGACTCGCTTGAAGGCAAAATCCACCAACTGTCGGAAGTTAATCCTGTTGGTCCCTTGTAAGGTTGCAAGTATAGTTCCAAGGGGGGGTTAGGAACTATTTAAACTTTTTCGCAATTAGGGCAGACTTCTTTTTCTAAGGAAAAAGGTTTTAATAGCGGCGCTGAGTAAACAGCAAGATACTGGCTTAGTCAACTGGTGACTAGGTCAGTTTCTTAGCTTGAGTCAGGAGATAGCACTTAGAGTCTATTCCTGAGCTCAGACGTTTAACGCGCACAACTCAACTTGACATCTTTACTTGGTCAGTTTTTGGTTATCTCAAGCAAGCAATAAATATAAGGAGTTAAAGGTAAGAAATACTTTACTCAGCAGATTTATCCAGGTTCTGCTTCTTCTAAGCCTACGTCCTGTACCCGGAACACGTTCCGAGATTTCGAATCCTCTACTGAGCTCTTTAAAGGTAGAGCCTCAAACCTTTTACAATCTTAGCAACTGAGTATAACAAGAGTACCTTCCTCTATACCTCTACTCAATCCTAATCTCTCGCTGAGTACTATAACCGAGCACTCAGCCTCTCCTTTCTATCTTCTAGAAATGATAAGTGTTTGTCCTATACAAAGATTTGCTAAGACACTTTAGACGATTGAAATAATCACTCTAGACTTTTACACAGATATAAGAATTGTAGTGTAAGATTTGCTTTGGTTCTTTGCTTGCAGAACTTGTGTAGAAATTTGGTCAGCGTAATGGCTTGATCAAGTTCTGTGTAGAATGAAGCTTCTGATGGCACTATTTATAGAGACGTCTGGGCATCGGTCATATTGAATTTCGAAATAACCGTTGAAGGGAAACGGCTACCTGTCGTTGTCATCCTGACTTGCTCAGAGCTCTCGGCCAATCAGAATTGTGTATCTTCTGTCCTCGGTCAGCTCAGTAGACTGTCTCTCCTTTTATGGTAAAGTCAACTGGACAGCATACTGTGTTGTCTGAACTTTACCCAAAGTAGAAATACTTTGTCTGGAAGTTTTTATTAGCCAGCTGCTGTCTTGTACGCTTTATCGAGACTACTCAGCAGCTTCATCTTGAAGTTGTTCACGAAGGTCTTCTAGATCCTTCTGTCGCTGAGTTGCGTTTTGTCCAAAACGGCAACGTTTTGACAAACGCGGGCCGAGTTGTACTGAGTTGTTTGACTTGGGCTTTAACACTTGTATTGGGCTTGGGCCTTTTAATTCTTGTGTCTTATGACCATTTTTAACTCAACATTGAACAAACACATTAGTATAATAAATCAAAGCATTTAAACTTAGTGTGTTTAGAATATGTATTTCAATTATACTTAAACAATTTTGTCAAATCAAAATTATGTGGAAAGGTGTTTCAACAAACTCCCCCATTTTGATGTTGGCAAAACTATTCAGCGAAGAACTCAGTATTGAGCTCCCCCATGATAGTTGACCTATTTCAACTTAGCAAACTCCCCCGTAAGGGTTGAGCTACTAACTTAGTTTTACTCTAAACATTTAAAGGTTTAATTCGAGTAAGTCTAAGGTCAGTTTTTTTCAGATATAGGTCAGCTTATTAAACATATTCTATTTACTCAGTATTAAGCGGAAGGTATAATCATATAGAGTGCGCTGAGTAATTTGTTGTTCAATGAGTTCTTAACAGACAATGTTTTATAAGCACATAAGTCAATGTCAAACATGTTATCAGCATTTGATTCAGTCAATAAGATCTATAAGTATAAAACATAGCTGATTTAATTGAAGATACGTAATGACTCAGTACACAGTAACATATATTAACATATATCATAACTCAGGAATAAGAATAAAAGATGCAGATATGATATATTGATAGTAGTCAGTGGTTACACAACAAAACTTATAGATAAGGCATATAGATTACATCTGACTTAGTCTATACTGAGCTAGCCTATCTATTTCTTTTTCTTGTGTTGAGACTGACTTAGCTCATACTGAGCTCTAGCTGCTTTATCTTTCTCCCCCGTTTTGTCAGCATCAGGAGGAGGAAGTCTGAAAGCATCAGTTAAGACAGCTCGAGTCAGTTCTTTAGACAGCTCCTTAAGTTTCTCAGCGCTTTCGTTGACGCCGTCAAAAATTGCAACTCCATCAGCTGATACCTCTTCGGGTACTTTGAGTTCAGCAGCACTGAGCATATTGACGCTAAACGCTTGAGCTTTGCCTTGCCAGATGAGAGCTTCAGTAAGACCAGCAAAGATTTGGTGAAAGGTCTTTAAGAGGGCTGTGTCGTAATACTGACGTTGAATATTGTTATGACGAATGTGGTTGAAGGTTTGTTGTACGATAAACTGCATCTCATTCTGTTTCATTGCGTCAGTATCCATCTATTGCTTATTCAGATTAAGCAAGCGAATAGCCTCACCAATTTGCTCTACTGAGCACTGATTGTAAGAAACCATTTGCTCGTTGGTCTTGAGTTGCTCAGTGTGAAGCTGAGCAAAGAGCATCTTGACTTCAGATGAAGTGGCATGGTCGGGGTTCACAGCTGACAAGTTCTGGATTTGTTGTTGTAAGGAGGTCAAGTACTGCACGGTTGTCAGCTGGATCTCAGCCAGTTTGGCGATTGAATCCTGCTTAGCTTGCTGTGCTTGGAAGGTAATGATTACATTCAGCAAGTCCTTGAGTCCCTTAACTTCGTTGAGAAGTTGAGTGACCTGAGAAAGCTGAGTATTCTCAAAAGTTGAAGATCCAGCAGCAGGAGGAGTGAACTGTTGAAGGTCTCTGATCAATGCTTGCACTGAGTCAATGATCTTTTTGCCGGACTCAGTGGCATTCAGATAGCTTTGTGAGCCTTCAAGGACATCAGTGTGACCGGAAGGAAGAGGAGTGAAAGGAGTGACCTGGTCAGTGACTGGAATAGCATTTTCAATCTGCACTTGAGTTTTAGGTATAGTTGATTGATCGGCAGAGAGTTGAGTTGGAGAAGTGGTAATCCGAATACTGTCTGTGCTGACGGCAGAAGTGTGTGTAGTCAGCACCATGCTTGAAGAAATAGCATTCACAGTAATCGGCTCAACCTGACTGGTTGAGGTGGCGGAAGCATTTTGGTCGGCATGTTCCTGTTGAGAAGAAACAGAGGCTTGCTTTTCTAAGGACGCTGAAGCAGTAGAGGGTTGTTGACGTTTGAAAAATGTCAGCTTGACTGTAGAGGGGTCCTTAGTTGTCTTTGAGATGACAAAGTCAGGAAGAGTTGGTGGTGGCATAAAATCTTCACTGACAGGCTTCTCACTGGCCTTAACCAACTTTCTTCTTCTACGAGGTGGAGTGACAGTTTGAGTAGGATCTCCTGAGTGAGAAGGAGAAGATTCATGTTGCTCATCAGCAAGTTGGTCAGCTTGTTCTTGGACTGGATCAACATTGTGTTGATCAAGTTCTTGCTCATCTCCAGCAGCAAACCCAGCATTGGCCTGCTCAGTCTCATGTTCACTGGCTGTCTCCTTAGAGTCCTCAGTGTCATCCTGACCGCTGTCCTCTTCTTCTTCTTCTTCGGTACTGTCACCATCAAGTTCTTCCTCAACTTGTGAGATGAAATGATCATCCAGTTGTACCTCATATTCTTCGGACTCAGCTATTGTACCTTGACACTGGGTGAAGTGAGAGTCACCCGGTACAACAAAGTCAGTAGGTATGGCGTTGAGGGGAGTCAGAGTAGAAGGTTTCTGCTTCTTCTGAGGATGCTCAGTAGTTTCCTCAGTTCCAGGCTCACCTTGCCTGCTTCGTTTCTCAGCTGACTTACCAGCTGACTTCTGTCTTTTTGCTGGAGACTCAACATTTTTGGAAGGAGTCTCAGCAGTTTTTCTTTTGCGGGAAGCTGGAGCCTTAGTCCTTCGCCCTTTCTTTGGCTCAGCAGCTCCCTCAGCTTGTCCAGCAGCAGCAGCAGTTTTACCTTTCTTCAAAGGCTGTCCAAATTTTAATGCTCTCAGCGAGGCAGCTGTTATCTCAGATCCTCGAGTCTTCTCCTCACTTTCGAGATCAACTTTATGGTCGATGAGGATTCTTGTGATGATTGATCCTAGCCTCAGCGTACCAGTACTTCGAAGGAAACCAGCAACAAGAAAGACTGGCATATTGATTGGAGTGTACGTCAGCATATGCCATATAAAGCATTGCTCGAAGTTTGTTGCTGATGTAGTGCAGTTGATCTTCGGGTAGATAAAGTAGGTCAGCAAATAATGAGCCATCTTATGGTGCTGACCCATCGATGAAGCTGAGACTTCTCCTGAGTGGCCCTCAGGTTTGCAGAAGTTGTGTGCATACCCAGTGCCATCCTGATCTCCAGATCTTCTCAGCCTTGCTCCCTCAGTTTTCAACTTGAGCAGATTTCCTAAGTAGAGAGGGTTGATGAAGATGGTTTTCTTTTTCACCACTGTGCACAGGTAGTCAGTGTTGCCATTTGCAACGCGGAGGTTATGATAAAACTCCCTTACCAGGTCAGGGTAGGTGTCATCCCTAACCGAAAATAGCTCCATCCAGCCATTTTGTGAAATCCACTCGCAGAAGGGTTGTTCGTTTTGTACGAAGTTTTCTGATACCCATATTGAGGGCTCAACTTTCCATTCGCGGACGTTCTCAAAGACCTTAGAGTAGGTCCTGACTTTTACAGGCTTTCTCTGACCAGGGTTTGGCCAGCTTATCCTTTGCTCGGTGAGGTTAATTTGGTAGGTTTAGGCACAGAGGTTTGCCTAGAAGTGTCATCGGAGCTGGGCTTAGAGTGGCCAGCACCGGAGATGTTGTAGGAAACCTTAGTCATTATTGAGGATGGGAAAGCTTAGAGGGATTTTTAGAGAGAAAGAATTTCTTTGTCAGAGTATTCGATAAGCGTAAAGAATAAAAATGGGGAATTACCCATTATTTATAGAGGTGAGAAATGGATCTTATCGAATCCATGTGTCAGTTTTGCCTCGGGATTGTGAACCGACAATAATCCTGGCATTTATGACACATTCGGCGCGTACGTCATCCTAGGTGGCTATACGCGTGCTTTTGCAATGATTCTAACGGATATAACACTCAGCGTTTAGAATACTAATCGTTTGATATTCTGAATGGTCAGTATTGCATAAAGGGATGATTTCTAAGTTTAAGTTTAAACTAACTTACTCAGTGTGCAAGTTTACTCAGTATTTGATGTTCAATCAATTTCTATGAGTTACTCAGCAAAACCAATCATTCAGCATAATAATTCACTCAGCATACATATTCATTTAGTACAGGAATTTACTGAAGAGGATTAAACATACCGATAGCTTCTCTCAGTATGCTGAACTGCTCACGGGCCAGTGGCTTCGTGAAGATATCCGCAAGCTGTTCGTCCGTTGGGACAAAGGTCAGCTTGATCTCACCTTTGAGTACATGGTCTCTAATGAAGTGATGTCTGATGCTGACATGCTTCATTCTGCTGTGTTGAATTGGGTTCTTTGAAAGATCAATTGCACTTTTGTTGTCACATTTGACTTCAATTGTCTTCGTTTGAACACCATAGTATTCAAGCTGTTGCTTAATCCATAGGGCTTGAGCCACACAATGACCAGCAGCAATGTACTCAGCTTCAGTGGTAGACAAGGCTACTGACGCCTGCTTTTTGCTGAACCAGGATACAAGACAGCTTCCTAAGAAGTGACATCCTCCAGAGGTGCTTTTACGTTCCAGCTTATCTCGTCCATAGTCAGCGTCAGTGTATCCGATGAGTGTGAAATCATGAGTATTGGGATACCATAAACCTGCGTTCACTGAGCTTTGCAAATATCTAAGGATTCTTTTTACAGCAATGTAATGAGATTCCTTAGGGTTAGATTGATATCTAGCACAGTAGCATACTGAAAACTGAATGTCCGGTCTACTGGCTGTTAAGTAAAGTAGAGAGCCTATCATACCTCGATATAATTTGGTGTCTACTGACTTACCATTCTCGTCAGCGCAGAGGACAGTGTCAGTGCCCATAGGAGTGGATATTGGCGTGCAATTTTCCAAATCATATTTCTTTAATATCTCCTTGGCATATTTGGCTTGACTGATGAAGATGCCATTCTTTCCTTGTTTAATTTGAAGACCGAGGAAGAAGTTAAGTTCTCCCATCATGGACATTTCAAACTCAGTTTGCATTTGTTTGCTAAACTCCTTGCACATTGATTCGTTAGTTGCACCAAATATTATATCATCAACATAAATTTGGGCCAGCAGGGTATCTTTACCCTTTCTCTTAATGAATAAGGTTGTATCAGCTTTGCCCTTGACATAATTTCTAGTCAGCATGAAACTGGTCAGCCTCTCATACCAAGCACGTGGTGCTTGCTTGAGGCCGTACAGAGCCTTTTTGAGTTTGTAAACATGGTTTGGGAACTTAGGGTCCTCAAAACCTGGAGGTTGATTAACATAAACCTCCTCGTTTATAACTCCATTAAGAAATGCACTTTTGACATCCATTTGGAATAATTTAAAGTTCATGTAAGATGCATATGCACATAGAATTCTAATTGCCTCTAGCCTTGCCACTGGGGCGAAGGTCTCACCGTAGTCAATACCTTCTTGCTGACTGTAGCCCTGAGCTACAAGTCTTGCCTTGTTCCTGACTACATTCCCTTGTTCATCCATCTTGTTCCTGAAGACCCATCTTGTTCCAATGGTCTTTTGACTCTTTGGATGAGGCACTAGCTCCCATACATCGTTTCTTCTGAATTGATCGAGCTCCTCTTGCATTGCGTTCATCCAGAATTCATCGTACTCAGCTTCAGCAAAATTCTTCGGTTCTTGAACTGAGACGAAAGCAACATTGCTGAGGTACTTCCTGAGTTGATTCCTCGTCATCAGGGTATTCCCAGCAGAATCAAGGATCGCACTCTCTGAGTGCCCTCTTGGGATCCTTATCTCTTTAGGTAGATTCATGTCTTGTGCTGTCTGTGTTTCAACAATCTCTGCAGAAGTAGATGGGTCAGTAAAAGTAATCTTAGGTTCACTCTTACTCTTGGTCAGCCTTTTCGTGAATGACTCAGTAGCTGGTTCTTGGTCAGCGGTGGTTACTGAGTGTGGATCATCTTCGGTCAGCGGATGGTATCTACCTGCAGGGTTAGTTTCGTCGAACTCTACATGTACTGACTCTTCTAAAACTTGAGTTCGCTTATTAAAAACTCTGTATGCTTTGTTGTTTGTTGAGTAGCCCAAAAAGATAGCCTCATCAGCTTTTGAATCAAACTTTGCTAAGCTATCTTTGGTATTTAAAATAAAACATCTACAGCCAAAGGCACGAAAGTATCCAATATTGGGCTTTCGTCCTTTCCAAAGTTCATAGGGGGTTTTCTTTAATATAGGTCTAACTAGAGCCCTATTAAGAATATAGCATGCTGTGTTAACAGCCTCTCCCCAAAAATACTTTGGAAGCCTATGCTCATCCAACATTGTCCTGGCTATTTCAACCAGAGTTCTGTTCTTCCTTTCTACAACCCCATTTTGTTGAGGTGTTCTAGGAGCAGAAAAATTGTGGTCAATGCCGCTGGCTTCACAGAATTCAACAAACTTTTGGTTTTTGAATTCTCCACCATTATCGCTACGGATGTGAGCTAATTTTAGGTCTTTTTCATTTTCAATTTTTCTAACCAAATTTGAAAATGTCTCAAACGTTTCATCCTTGCTGGTCAGCAAGATGACCCACGTATACCGAGAGAAGTCATCTACAATGACCAAGGAAAATCTTCTTCCACCCAGACTCAGCGGCTGGACTGGACCGAAGAGATCCAAGTGTAGTAACTCTAACGGACGCTTAGTTGAGACAATATTTTTGCTATGAAAAGATTGTTTGGTTTGTTTTCCAGCTTGGCAAGCGTGGCATAATTGATCTTTTTCAAATTTAAGTTCAGGCAGTCCCTCAACCAATTGCTTTCTTGCTAGTTTGGCCAGGAGATCCATGCTTGCATGACCAAGTCTCCTGTGCCATAGCCAGGAATTCTCTTCCTTTGATACTAAGCACACAGTTTTTGAAAACTTTTTCTCTAAGTCTAGCATAAAGACATTATCTATTCGAGGGGCAGTTAATATTAACTCATTTGTTTTACCCTCGTATATTTTACATCCAGTAGCATCAAATATAACTTTTCTCCCATTGTCACATAGCTGAGCTACGCTGAGTAAGTTATATTTGAGTCCGCTGACTAGGGAGACAGATTCAATAGTAGGATTACCTCCGATGGTTCCTGACCCTACTATCTTACCCTTCTTGTTGTCTCCAAAACTTACGCTCCCTCCTCGTTTACGCTCAAACGTGATGAACTGAGTTTCATCACCCGTCATATGCCTTGAGCATGCGCTGTCAATATACCACATTTTTTACTTCTCAGCACATCTCAGGCTTACCTGCATTGTAACTAGTTACTTTTAGGTACCCAATTCTTTTTGGGTCCTTGCTTGTTAGGTGTAACAGATAAAGCATCATATTTTATTTTATGGCGACATACATGGACAGTATGGCCATTCTTTCCACAGAAGTCACAACTGACCTTCTGTTTAGGATGTTTCACTGACTTGTCAGCACCCCAGTGCTGAGCGTGCCAGCACACCTTAGTGGTGTGTCCTAACTTCCCACAAAAGTCACACTGGACTTTTCGCCGGGGATTCCATCTCTGCTGAGTACCTTGGTACTGAGTTCTCAGAGGACTGTTTCTTTTATTTGGAACCTTTAGTTGGTTCTGGATAGTTGTGATGTCCTTTCTCAGTTTCTTTGAAACTGACTGGACTTTAGAGACAGACTCATGTATGATCTTCATGTTATCATGCAGAGTTGTATTGTCCTGAAGAAGGAATCTGAGGTCACTCAGTTTGACCTCTTCCACTTCATCACAGCGCCTGCTGAGTGCTCTAACTTTCTTATTACACTTCTTGACAAGTGTGTAGAGATCACTCAGGGCATTAACCATATCGTTTCTGAGCTGGGGAAGAGAAATTACCTCATTTGATTGCTCCTCGTCATCTGAAACGACAGATAGGTCAGCATGCTCAGAGACGCATGGCTCAGCAAGTTCGTCAGCCATGAAGCATATCTTCGCTGACTCGGTGGCCTCAGTTTCTGTGGATGAAGACTCATCACTGTCACTCCATGTAGCCACCATTGCCTTTTTGCCACTCTTCTTGTCTTTCCTCAGTGTGGGGCAACTTGACTTAATATGGCCGGTTTGATGGCACTCAAAGCATGTAATGGGCTTTGAGCTGTCCTTTTTGTATTTGCTGTCGCTTGAGTCAGCTTTATACTTATCAAACTTTCTGTAAGGCTTCTTAGAGTATTTGTCATTTTTCCTGAATAGCCTTTTCATCTTCCTTGTGAACATAGCCATCTCCTCATCATCAGTTGAACTCCCGTCAGTGGAGTCAGCTTTCATGACA
The DNA here is from genome assembly GCF_963576675.1 of Euphorbia lathyris. NCBI lineage: Eukaryota > Viridiplantae > Streptophyta > Magnoliopsida > Malpighiales > Euphorbiaceae > Euphorbia > Euphorbia lathyris. The sequence continues at coordinate 41,705,273 of NC_088917.1, read as the reverse complement.
AGGGATTTCTGCTTCTTGTCTTCAGATTTTTCCTTCACCTCGAAGTTCTTCATAGATATCTCATGGGTCAGCAATGAACCGATGAGTTCGTCATATTTGTAGGTGGTTAAATCCTGAGCTTCCTCAACTGCTGTCTTCTTTGCTTGCCAATCTTTAGGAAGACTCCTGAGAATCTTTTTGACTTGTTCTTCCTCAGTGAAGATTTTTCCAAGTCTCTTGAGCTCATTAATGATGTTGGTGAACCTTTCATTCATGTCTGAAATGCCCTCATCATTGTTCATCTCGAACAGCTCGTACAGTCTCATCTGCTGATTCACCTTGGACTCCTTTACTTTATTTGTTCCCTCGTAGGTGACTTCCAGCTTTTTCCAGATCTCTTGTGCCGACTCACAACCTGAGATTTTATTATATTCTGCAGCATCAAGCGCACAGTGAAGCATATTGATAGCCGAAGCATGGTTTTGGAGCTTCTTAAGATCATCCTCTGTCCATTTGGCCTCAGCTTTTACAACTGTTTGGCCAGCCACAACTTCGACAGGTACAAATGGGCCTTGGACTATAGATAGCCAGGCACTCATGTTTGTAGCCTGAATGAAATTTTTCATCCTATTCTTCTAGAAGGTATAGTTTGACCCGAAGAATAGGGGAGGCCGAGTAATGGACAGCCCCTCAGGCAATATCTGAGTTGTTTGGTTTCAAGGGAGAAACCGAGTGCTGTTTTCGCCCATGGTAGGGATCAGCTCAAGGTTGTTAGACCTTTTACAGTGAGCTTTTAAGCTCTGATACCACTTGTTGGTCCCTTGTAAGGTTGCAAGTATAGTTCCAAGGGGGGGGGTTAGGAACTATTTAAACTTTTTCGCAATTAGGGCAGACTTCTTTTTCTAAGGAAAAAGGTTTTAACAGCGGCGCTGAGTAAACAGCAAGATACTGGCTTAGTCAACTGGTGACTAGGTCAGTTTCTTAGCTTGAGTCAGGAGATAGCACTTAGAGTCTATTCCTGAGCTCAGACGTTTAACGCGCACAACTCAACTTGACCTCTTTACTTGGTCAGTTTTTGGTTATCTCAAGCAAGCAATAAATATAAGGAGTTAAAGGTAAGAAATACTTTACTCAGCAGATTTATCCAGGTTCGGCTTCTTCTAAGCCTACGTCCTGTCCCCGGAACACGTTCCGAGATTTCGAATCCTCTACTGAGCTCTTTAAAGGTAGAGCCTCAAACCTTTTACAATCTTAGCAACTGAGTATAACAAGAGTACCTTCCTCTATACCTCTACTCAATCCTAATCTCTCGCTGAGTACTATAACCAAGTACTCAGCCTCTCCTTTCTATCTTCTAGAAATGATAAGTGTTTGTCCTATACAAAGATTTGCTAAGACACTTTAGACGATTGAAATAATCACTCTAGACTTTTACACAGATATAAGAATTGTAGTGTAAGATTTGCTTTGCTTCTTTGCTTGCAGAACTTGTGTAGAAATTTGGTCAGCGTAATGGCTTGATCAAGTTCTGTGTAGAATGAAGCTTCTGATGGCACTATTTATAGAGACGTCTGGGCATCGGTCATTTCGAATTTCGAAATAACCGTTGGAGGGAAACGGCTACCTGTCGTTGTCATCCTGACTTGCTCAGAGCTCTCGGCCAATCAGAATTGTGTATCTTCTGTCCTCGGTCAGCTCAGCAGACTGTCTCTCCTTTTATGGTAAAGTCAACTGGACAGCATACTGTGTTGTCTGAACTTTACCCAAAGTAGAAATACTTTGTCTGGAAGTTTTCATTAGCCAGCTGCTGTCTTGTACGCTTTGTCGAGACTATTCAGCAGCTTCATCTTGAAGTTGTTCACGAAGGTCTTCTAGATCCTTCTGTCGCTGAGTTGCGTTTTGTCCAAAACGGCAACGTTTTGACAAACGCGGGCCGAGTTGTACTGAGTTGTTTGACTTGGGCTTTAACACTTGTATTGGGCTTGGGCCTTTTAATTCTTGTGTCTTATGACCATTTTTAACTCAACATTGAACAAACACATTAGTATAATAAATCAAAGCATTTAAACTTAGTGTGTTTAGAATATGTATTTCAATTATACTTAAACAATTTTGTCAAATCAAAATTATGTGGAAAGGTGTTTCAACAAACTCCCCCATTTTGATGTTGGCAAAACTATTCAGCGAAGAACTCAGTATTGAGCTCCCCCATGATAGTTGACCTATTTCAACTTAGCAAACTCCCCCGTAAGGGTTGAGCTACTGACTTAGTTTTACTCTAAACATTTAAAGGTTTAATTCGAGTAAGTCTAAGGTCAGTTTTTTCCAGATATAGGTCAGCTTATTAAACATATTCTATTTACTCAGTATTAAGCGGAAGGTATAATCATATAGAGTGCGCTGAGTAATTTGTTGTTCAATGAGTTCTTAACAGACAATGTTTTATAAGCACATAAGTCAATGTCAAACATGTTATCAGCATTTGATTCAGTCAATAAGATCTATAAGTATAAAACATAGCTGATTTAATTGAAGATACGTAATGACTCAGTACATAGTAACATATATTAACATATATCATAACTCAGGAATAAGAATAAAAGATGCAGATATGATATATTGATAGTAGTCAGTGATTAGCAACTCTCTCTGGGTTCCTCGCCATGTCCAAGATGACAGTGTTCCTATAATTGATGGCTTGCGTGAAAGTATTAAGAGGCTCCAGCATTACTCAACTCACCTCTCCTCTCATGCTCGCAACGATACCTTCCTTTATAAACCCGATGATGGAAAAACGGGGGAGACAAGCCAAGAAGGAACTCAGCTTGCAGGTAATGCCTCAGGAAGTAAAGACAAAGGCAAAGGAATAGCTCAAGCTGACCACCAAGCTCAGAAGAAGAAGAACTAGATACTACCTAGTTCATGTTTAGAACATAGCATAGAATCTTTCCTTCCTCATATGCTCATATGTTTTTTCTTGCTTAATCTATGACAAGTACTATTTCCTCAATCTGATCGATAAAATTGAACAAACAAATTAAGAAGTAAAATATACTCAGTATACATTAACACTAAAATACTTATGTAATAAACTGAGTAGCAACATACTTCTAATATTTTTGAAAACTGACTTAAATCAAATTAGCTCAGATCTTGAAAAATCTAACATTAAATTAAGTCAGCATACACAAATGTCTTAAGGATAATTCAATTAAATCTTGGAAGGTTTAGAATTAAGTTAAGACAATATGTGCAACCTTTACGGGGGAGTCATTTCAAAAATAAATCAATCATGGGGTAACTTATAACTGAGTTCCATAATTATGTATTTTGCCAACATCAAAATGGGGGAGTTTGTTGAAACACCTTTCCACAAGATTTTGATTTGACAAAATCATCCATGATTAAGAGGCAATTAAATTTAAATGCTTTGATTTAATTGTACTAATGTGTTTGTTCAATATTGAGTGCAAATATATATATAAAATTAGACAGGACAAAAGTCAGCATAAGCCAACCTGAGTGGAACGGAACTCAGCATAAAAGAATAGAAGCTGAGTGAAGTAGGACTGAGCATCAGAAGCTTCTTTCTAAGTTGCCAGAACGAAGCTGACTAAACTAGAAGACTCCTTCAGAATCGTATAAACAGAACGGAGCTGACCAAGAAGGAACTCAGCTTGGAAGTTGAACATTCGAAGAAAACGAGTGAAGCTGAGTGACAGTCAGGACAACATGAAGGATCCGTTCACTAAAGGACAAAGTCTGCCAATCTTCTGCACCAATAATTAAAGCCTCGAAAATACACAGAAGACTAATTCCAAGAAACATGGGTCAATGGATTATTGGTAAAAGATGTTGGTCCCTTGTAAGGTTGCAAAGATAGTTCCAAAGGGGGGTTAGGAACTATTTTACCCTTTTTTAAATAATTAGGGAAAACTTCTTTTTCTTAAGAAGAAAGTATATGACAGCGGCACTGAGCAATCAGCAAGACACTGGCTTAGTCAACTGGTGACTAGGTCAGTTTCGTTGCTTAAGTCAGGAAATAGCACTTAGAGTCTATTCCTGAACTAAGTCTTTTGCAGCGCACAACTCAGCTTGACCTCTTTTACTTGGTCAGTTTTAGTTTGTTTTAAGCAAGCAATGTATTAAGGAGTTAAGGGTTAGAGATACTTCACTCAGCGGAGTTATCCAGGTTCGGCTTCTTCTAAGCCTACGTCCTGTCCCCGGAACACGTTCCGAGATTTCCAATTCACTACTGAGCTCTTTAAAGGTAGAGACTCAAAAACCCTTTACAAATCAGAAGCTGAGTATAACAAAAGTACCTTCCTCTATACCTCTACTCACTTCTACTCTAATTCACTAAGTACTAAAACCGAGTACTCAGCTTCTCCTTTCTAATTCTAGAAATGATTAAGATTTGCCCTAAACAACAATTGCTAGAACACCTTAGATGATTGAGGATCAATCACTCTAGACTTTTACACAGATGTGAAAATTGTCGTGTAAGATTTGCTTTGCTTTTGGATGCAGAACTTTTGTATACGTTTGGTCAGCGTAACGGCTTTTGCTCAAAGTTCTATATTGAATAAGGATTCTGAATGCTCTATTTATAGAGAGCTGTGAGAGCTTCTGGTTATTTCAAATTTCGAAATAACCGTTGGAGGGAAACGGCTTCATGTCGTTTTCACTCAGTCTGTTCAGCAGTTCTCTTAGCCAATCAGATTCTAGCATCTTCTGTTCTTCGGTCAGTGTGGCAGTATGTTCCTCCAAATCTGGTAATGTCAAACAGACAGCTTCCTGCGTCTTCTGTTCTTTACCAAAAGAGGAAATACTTGGTCTGGAAGTTGCTTTGTGGTCAGCGGCTGTCTTGTACGTTTTGTCGAGACAGCCCAGCAGCTTCTTACCGAAGTTATCTACGTGGATCTTCTGGATCCTTCATTGCTGAGCTGCGTTTCAATACTCAACGGCAGCGTTTTGTAATACGCGGGCTGAGTGATCTTGGCCTTGTTTAACTTGGGCTTTGACTTTCATATAGGGCTTGGGCCTTATGATCTTTATGTCTTGTAACAATTATAAACTCAATATTGAACACACACATTAGTAACAATAAATCAAAGCATTTAAACTTAGTGTGTTATAGAATATTTAATTGTACTTAAATAATTTTATCAAATCAAAATCCTGTGGAAAGGTGTTTCAACAAAAGACAACTGGCACAAAAAGACAAGTCTGATGCAAGAAGACAAAACCTGATGCCTAAAGAAAACAGAGGAAGGGAATGGCGGAACAGTCTGAAGCTGACCAGAAGATGTTCCCTAAAAGAGCCGTTTTGGTGTTAACGGCTAAAACAATTCAAATGATCCATCTGCAGATTTGCATCTATAAAAGGACAATCAAGAGCCTTGGATCATTGCCGAAGTATCAAAAAAAAAAATACAAGAGAGAAAATCTTCAAAGCATTCAAATACAAAAAGGATCTTACACTAAATTTTCTATTCTTTGTGTAAATGCTGGATTGATTGTTTTGTAATCATCTAAGGTGTTCTTTAGTTGAAAAAGAACAAGTCTGTGATCAATAGAAATATTGAGAGTGTTGAGCTGAGTACTTGGTTGTAAGTATTCAGTGGTAGAAAAATCTAAGTGCTGGGTTGTAGTACTTAGTAGGAGCTGAGTAGACGAATAAAGGACGTACTCTTGCATACTCACTGCATTGTAAAGGGTTTGTGCTCTACCTTGAAAGAGCTCAGTATTGGATTAAAAATCCCAGGAGGAACTGGGGACTGGACGTAGGCAGAGAGGCCGAACCAGGATAAGTCGTGCTGAGTAACTTCTAAACTCTTTCTCTCAATATATATATATATATATATATATATGCATGTGTTGCTTGTGAAATTTACTCAGCTTATAAATTGTTAAAACTGAAACTGAGTAAATCTGAGTGCTGAGTTAGAAGCTGACCTTTCAAGTGTCAATTCCCAACTTTCAAGTCAAGCAGTCTTAGTCAGCATAGATCTAAAACTGTCTGACTAATCAATCGGCCGTGCTGACCAACACGCTGAGCTATCAAACTCTTAAAATAACATTAAGTCAGCATAATTAAAAGCGAAAAAGTTACATTAGTTCCTATCCCCCCCTTTGGAACTAATTACTAGGGACCAACACCTTCCACTTTGACTGCTACCTCACTTCGTACTATTGAAGAACAGTACGCTTGGCTTTAGAAGATGACCATCTCTCTTCCTAAAAGTGATGAGAGAAGTCACAACTCATCCTCCGAAATTAAATTGGGTCTTTTTACCCAATATTTAGAATGGGAGATGAATTTCCCTCTGCATGAAGGCGTAGTAGATGTGCTTAAGGAATTCAACCTATGTCCATGCCAAATTACACCAAATGCCTGGTTAGAACTCCTCAGCTTCAATGAAGTTTGTAGAGATCTTTGTCTCCAACTAATTGGACCCCTCTTTCGGAGTTATTGGCGCCTGAACAAAAAAGATGATAAGGACATGGTGTATTGGACTCTTTCCTCTAAACGAAGATCATTCCTTAAAGACAAAGTTCAAAGCCACAAAGAATTTAAGCCCAAATGGTTTTGGGTTGAACTGAATGGAACAGATCCAAACAATCCTTACATTCATACATTTGCCACCAAATGGAATGAACGTCCTAAATCCTCAAGTACGTGGAAGCCATAAATCCTTATATTTGTACAAATATGCAGGAACTAAGAAGGACTAGAGATCTGAAGAAAGCGGATATAGACTTGTAGGTTGGAAACGGAGCAAGAGTTGTTGCACTCGCAGTTGGAGATTATATTCTAGCTTTACCATATGGACTTGTAATAGAATTAATGGACTGTTTATATGTTCCTAAGATGTCTCGTAACATTATTTCCGTTAGTTGTCTTATGGATGATGGTTTTACAGTTTCAATTAAGAACTTACGTTGTGAATTTTATAGAAATTAGATTTTCTATTTTTCAGGAATATCATTAAATAGCATTTATGTATTGGATGATAAAGTTTCTATTTCCATCATGCCATCCTCGATAACTATCATATAGATTGGATCCTAATCTACACATTTTAGCATGCTATGGACAATCATTCATGGATGGAAATACTTCATTAAACAAAACAGTTACTTACAGTCGCTGTTTATGGCTAGCTAGGCCTGCAAGACGAACTACTCACTCATTCTCATGAGAGAACAACTTGTTCTTTCCCAAAATATTCCTTCCGACAAAACAAAATAAAAACAGAGGATGAAAAGAAAGGTGGCTAAAAATGAGGTGCCCCTTTTTAGCTAACTATTAAAGTATTTATAGCACATAAAACAAACCCTAAAGCAAAGGGCAAAATAGTACTTAAAGCATATTACAAAGGACAACTAAATTAGCACCATCCACTTGGCACAAGATGGATACTTCCTTGCCATCCACGTTTTGCTCTCTCCTTTGGCTTGCTCGACCCACACGTAAATCCGTAACCCGACAAGTTGACCCATTTATGTTGTTGTTTATGCTGTTTCGTTCTTCTTCCTAGCTGTTCGAGAGGAATCCTTCTTGAACTGTAATTTCTGCATGTTTCTTCCATTTCTGGTTGAAAACTATAACTTTGAAGCTCTTTCCCATGAATGTTCAGCCTCGTAAACTTATTCATTTTACTCGTATCAGTGATTTCTCCGAAAAATTTGCTAAAGTTCATGTTATCCCAACCATTGATCACAGGAAGGATTGGCAAATGAACTCTAGCGCTAGCAGAATTTACGCTAGTGCACATCCCTCAGACAACTATGAAGGGACATGCATTGGCAGACTTCCTGGCAGAGCACCCCTCAAGCATGGAGAAGGAGGAAGAATTGGATCTACCTATTTGTGGAGCAAGCATAACTCTTGGACTCTCAAGTTCGATGGCTCTAGCACAAAAAGAGCCGTGGGAGCAGGTGTGATAATCATCTCCCCTTCCAATGTTAAAACTGCTTGTCTTTTAACCTGGATTTTGATTGCACTAACAACCAAGCCGAGTATGAGGCTTTGATAATTGGGTTAGAGCTGCTAAGAGACCTCGGAGCCAAAGAGGTTGTGGTGATAGGTGTCTCTCAACTAGTGCTAACACAGATTAGTGGGGAATACAAGTGCACAAGCTTGTATTTAGCACCGTACTACACCATGGCAAGGCAACTAGCAGATGACTTCGAAGAACTATCTCTGGTACACCTTCCTAGAGAGGAAAATTGGGAGGCCAACGAGATGGCACAAATGGCGTCAGGCTTGAGGATTTCTGAAGAGCTTACTCACTGTTTGATCCTGGTTTAAAAGAAAGGACACATGTCCATCTTCCAGCGAGGAATCAAAGTAGAAAGTTTCAAGATTGATGCCGACAACATAAATGATTGGAGAGACCCAATAAAGAAGTACCTGAAAGATCCTTCACAAAGAGCTCCGTACGTAATTAAAATTAGGGTGCAGCGTTACCTCATGCTGGAGGAAGTATTTGTTGAAACACCTTTCCACATAATTTTGATTTGACAAAATTGTTTAAGTATAAATTAGAATACATATTCTAAACACACTAAGTTTAAATGCGTTGATTTATTCTACTAATGTGTTTGTTCAATGTTGTGTATAAATGTTATAAGTCATAAGGATTGGAAGGCCCAAGCCCAATACGGAAGCCAAGGCCCAAGTCAAACAACTCAGTACACTCGGCCCGCGTATGTCAAGACGTTGTCGTTTTGGACAAAAACGCAACTCAGCAAACGGAAGGATCTAGAAGACCTTCAGGAACAACTTCACAATGAAGCTGCTGAGTAGTCTCGACAAAGCGTACAAGACAGCAGACCGGCAGAGGAAAACTTCCAGACAAAGTGTTTCCTCTTTTAGCAAAGTTCAGACGACACAGTATGCTGTCCAGTTGACTTTACCATAAAAGGAGAGACCATCTGCTGTGCTGACCGAGGACAGAAGATACACGATTGTGATTGGCCAAGAGCTCTGTGCAAGTCAGGATGACAACGACACATAGCCGTTTCCCTCCAACGGTTATTTCGAAATTCGAAATGACCGAATGGCCAGACGTCTCTATAAATAGTGCCATCACAAGCTTCACTATACACAGAACTTGATCAAGCCATTACGCTGTCCAAATCTCTACAAGTTCTGCAAGCAAGAAGCAAAGCAAAATTCTTACACTACATTTTCATATCTGTGTAAAAGTCTAGAGTGATTGTTTTTCAATCATCTAAGGTGTTCTAGCAATTGTTGTTTAGGACAAAATCTTTATCATTTCTAGAAGTAGAAAGGAGAGGCTGAGTACTCGGTTTTAAGTACTCAGCGGAGAGATTAGGATTGAGTAGAAGTATAGAGGAAGGTACTCTTGTCATACTCAATTGCTGATATTGTAAAAGGTTTGAGGCTCTACCTTTAAAGAGCTCAGTAGAGGATTTGAAATCTCGGAAGTGTTCCGGGGATAGGACGTAGGCTTAGAAGAAGCCGAACCTGGATAAATCTGCTGAGTGAAGTATTTCTAAACCTTAACTCCTTATTTACACTGCTTGCTTAAAACAAACTAAAACTGACAAAGTAAAAGAGGTCAAGCTGAGTTGTGCGCTACCAACGAGAAGGTTCAGGAATAGACTCTAAGTGCTATTTCCTAACCCAAGCAACGAAGCTGTCCTAGTCACTAGTTGACTAAGCCAGTGTCTTGCTGAGTGCTAAGCGCCGCTGTTAGATAAACTTTTCTTAAAGAAAAGAAATCTGCCCAAATTATTTTAAAAAGATAAAATAGTTCCTAACCCCCCTTGGAACTATATTTGCAACCTTACAAGGGACCAACAAGTGGTATCAGAGCTTAAAAGCTCATTACTAAAGGTCTAACAACCTTGAGTTGATCCATACCATGGGCGAAAACAGCACTCGGTTTCTCCCTGGAAACCAGACAACTCAGATATTACCTGAGGGGCTGTCCATTACCAGGCCTCCCCTATTCTTCAGGTCAAACTATACCTTTTGGAAGAATAGGATGAAAAACTTCATTCAAGCTACAAACATGAGTGCCTGGCTATCTATAGTCCAAGGCCCGTTTGTACCTGTGAAAGTTGTTGCTGGCCAGTCAGTTGTTAAAGCTGAGGTTGAATGGACAGAGGATGATCTTAAGAAGCTTCAAAACCATGCTTCGGCTATCAATATGCTTCACTGTGCCCTCGATGCTGCAGAATATAACAAAATCTCAGGTTGTGAGTCGGCACAAGAGATCTGGAAAAAGCTGGAAGTCACCTACGAGGGAACAAACAAAGTAAAAGAATCCAAGATGAATCAGAAGATGAGACTGTACGAGCTGTTCGAGATGAACAATGATGAGGGCATTTCAGACATGAACGCAAGGTTCACCAACATCATTAATGAGCTCAAGAGACTTGGGAAAATCTTCACTGAGGAAGAACAAGTCAAAAAGATACTCAGGAGTCTTCCAAAAGACTGGCAAGCAAAGAAGACAGCAGTTAAGGAAGCTCAGGATTTAACCACCTACAAATATGACGAACTCATCGGTTCATTGCTGACCCATGAGATATCAATGAAAAACTTTGAGGTGAAGGAAAAATCTGATGACAAGAAGCAGAAGTCACGTGTCATGAAGGCTGACTCCACTGATGGGAGTTCAACTGATGATGAGGAGATGGCTATGTTCACAAGAAAGATGAAGAGGCTGTTCAGGAAGAACGACAAATATTCCAAAAAGCCTTACAAAAAGTTTGATAAGTATAAGGCTGACTCAAGCGACATCAAATACAGAAAGGACAGCTCAAAGCCCATTACATGCTTTGAGTGCCACCAAGATGGCCATATTAAGTCAAACTGCCCCACGCTGAGGAAAGACAAGAAAAGTGGGAAGAAGGCAATGGTGGCTACTTGGAGTGACAGTGATGAATCTTTATCAACAGAAACTGAGGCCACCGAGTCAGCGAAGATATGCTTTATGGCTGACGAAGTTGCTGAGCCATGCATTTCTGAGCATGCTGACCAATCTGATGAGTCAGATAATGAAGAGCAATCTAATGAGGTAATCTCACTCTCTCAACTCAGAAATGAAATGGGTAACGCCCTGAGTGATCTCTATACACTTGTTAAAAAGTGTAACAGGAAGATTAAAGCACTCAGCCGGCGCTGTGATGAAGTAGAAGAGGTCAAACTGAGTGACCTCAGATACCTTCTTCAAGACAACTCAGTTTTGCATGAAAATATGAAAATCATTCATGAGTCTGTCTCTGAAGTCCAGTCAGTTTCAAAGAAACTGAGGAAGGATGTCACAACCATTCAGAACCAATTAAAGGTTCCAAAAAAAAACAATTTTCCGCTGAGAACTCAGTATCAAGGTACACAGTACCAAGGTACTCAGCAGAGAAGAAATCCCCAGTGAAAAGTCCAATGTGATTTTTGTGGGAAGTTAGGACACACTACTAAAGTGTGCTGGCACGCTCAGCACTGGGGTGCTGACAAGTCAGTAAAAAATCCTAAACAGAAGGTCAGTTGTGACTTCTGTGGAAAGAATGGCCATACTGTCCATGTATGCCGCCATAAAATAAAATATGATGCTATACCTGTTGCACCTAACAAGTCAGGACCCAAAAAGAGTTGGGTACCTAAAAGTAACTAGTTACAATGCAGGTAAGCCTGAGATGTGCCGAGAAGTCAAAGATGTGGTATATTGACAGCGCATGCTCAAGGCATATGACGGGTGATGAAACTCAGTTCATCACGTTTGAACGTAAACGAGGAGGGAGTGTAAGTTTTGGAGACAACAAGAAGGGTAAGATAGTAGGCTCAGGAACCGTCGGAGGTAACCCTACTATTGAATCTGTCTCCCTAGTCAGCGGACTCAAATATAACTTACTCAGCGTAGCTCAGCTATGTGACAATGGGAGAAAAGTTATATTTGATGCTACTGGATGTAAAATATACGAGGGTAAAACTAATGAGTTAATCTTAACTGCCCCTCGGATATATAATGTCTTTATGCTAGACTTAGAGAAAAAGTTTTCAAAAACTGTGTGCTTAGTAACAAAGGAAGAAAATTCCTGGCTATGGCACATGAGACTTGGTCATGTAAGCATGGATCTCCTGGCCAAACTAGCAAGAAAGCAATTGGTTGAGGGACTGCCTGAACTTAAGTTTCAAAAAGATCAACTATGCCACGCTTGCCAAGCTGGAAAACAAACCAAACAATCTTTTCATAGTAAAAACATTGTCTCAACTAAACGTCCGTTAGAGTTACTACACTTGGATCTCTTTGGTCCAGTCCAGCCGCTGAGTCTGGGTGGAAGAAGATTTTTCTTGGTCATTGTAGATGACTTCTCTCGGTATACGTGGGTTATCTTGCTGACCAGCAAGGATGAGACCTTTGAGACATTTTCAAACTTGGTTAGAAAAATTGAAAATGAGAAAGACCTAAAATTAGCTCATATCCGTAGTGATAACGGTGGAGAATTCAAAAACCAAAAGTTTATTGAATTCTGTGAAGCCAGCGGCATTGACCACAATTTCTCTGCTCCTAGAATGCCTCAGCAAAATGGGGTTGTTGAAAGGAAGAACATAACTCTTGTTGAAATAGCAAGGACAATGCTGGATGAGCATAGGCTTCCAAAGTATTTTTGGGGAGAAGCTGTCAACACAGCATGCTATATTCTGAATAGGGCTCTAGTTAGACCTATACTTAAGAAAACCCCATATGAACTTTGGAAAGGACGAAAGCCCAACATTGGATACTTTCGTGCCTTTGGCTGTAGATGTTTTATTTTAAACACCAAAGATAGCTTAGCCAAATTTGATTCAAAAGCTGATGAGGCTATCTTTCTAGGCTACTCAACAAACAGCAAAGCATACAGAGTTTTTAATAAGAGAACCCAAGTATTAGAAGAATCTATACATGTGCAATTCGATGAAACTGACCCTGCAGGAAGATACCAGCCGCTGACAGAAGATGAACCAAACTCAGCACCTGCTGATCAAGAACCAGCCACTGAGTCCTTCACAAAACGGCTGACCAAGAGTAAGAGTGAACCTAAAATTACTTTTACTGACCCATCTACTTCTGCAGAGATTGTTGAAACAGGAACAGCACAAGACATGAATCTACCCAAAGAAATAAGGATTCCAAGAGGGCACTCCGAAAGTGCAATCCTTGATTCTGCTGGGAATACCCTGATGACGAGGAATCAACTCAGGAAGTACCTCAGCAATGTTGCTTTCGTCTCAGTACAAGAACCGAAGAATTTCGCTGAAGCTGAGTACGATGAATTCTGGATGAACGCAATGCAAGAGGAGCTCGATCAATTTCGAAGAAATGATGTATGGGAGTTAGTGCCCCATCCAAAGAGTCAAAAGACCATCGGAACAAGATGGGTCTTCAGGAACAAGATGGACGAACAAGGAAACGTAGTCAGGAACAAAGCAAGGCTTGTAGCTCAGGGCTACAGTCAGCAAGAAGGTATAGACTACGGTGAGACCTTTGCCCCAGTGGCAAGGCTAGAGGCAATTAGAATACTGTGTGCATATGCATCTTACATGAACTTTAAATTATTCCAAATGGATGTCAAAAGTGCTTTTCTTAATGGAGTTATAAACGAGGAGGTTTATGTAAATCAACCTCCAGGTTTTGAGGACCCTAAGTTCCCAAATCATGTTTACAAACTCAAAAAGGCTCTGTACGGACTCAAGCAAGCACCACGTGCTTGGTATGAGAGGTTGACCAACTTCTTACTGACTAGAGGTTACGTCAGGGGTCAAGCTGATACAACCTTATTCATTAAGAGAAAGGGTAAAGATACCCTGCTGGCACAAATATATGTGGATGATATTATATTTGGTGCTACTAATGAATCTATGTGCAAGGAATTTAGCAAACAAATGCAGACTGAATTCGAAATGTCAATGATGGGAGAACTCAACTTCTTCCTCGGACTTCAAATTAAGCAAGGAAAGAATGGCATATTCATCAGTCAAGCCAAATATGCCAAGGAGATCTTAAAGAAATATGACTTGGAAAATTGCAAGCCAATATCCACTCCTATGGGCACTGACACTGTCCTTTGTGCTGATGAGAATGGTAAGTCAGTAGACAGCAAGTTATACCGAGGTATGATTGGCTCTTTACTTTACTTAACAGCAAGTAGACCGGACATTCAGTTCTCAGTATGTTATTGCGCTAGATATCAAGCTAACCCTAAGGAATCCCATTACATAGCCGTAAAAAGGATCTTTAGATATTTGCAAAGCTCAGTAAATGCAGGTTTGTGGTATCCAAATACTCATGACTTTACACTCATCGGATACACTGACGCTGACTATGGACGAGACAAGCTGGAAAGAAAAAGCACCTCTGGAGGATGCCAATTCCTAGGAAGCTGTCTTGTATCCTGGTTCAGCAAAAAGCAGGCGTCAGTAGCATTGTCTACCACTGAAGCTGAGTACATTGCTGCTGGTCACTGTGTTGCTCAAGTCCTATGGATCAAGCAACAACTTGAAGATTATGGTGTTCAAACGAAGACAATTGAAGTCAAATGTGACAACAAAAGTGCAATTGATCTTTCCAAGAACCCAATTCAACACAGCCGAATGAAGCATGTCAGCATCAGACATCACTTCATTAGAGACCATGTACTCAAAGATGAGATCAAGCTGACCTTTGTCCCAACGGACGAACAGCTGGCGGATATCTTCACGAAGCCACTGGCTCGTGAGCAGTTCAGCATACTGAGAGAAGCAATTGGTATGTTTAATCCTCTTCAGTAAATTCCTGTGCTAAATGAATATTGAATGCTGAGTGAATTACATGCTGAATGATTTATTGTTTGCTGAGTATCTCTTGAAACTGACTGAATATACAATACTGAGTAAATTAGTTTAGAACTTGAACTTAAAATCATCCTTAAATAATGCACTGACCTCTCAGAATATCAAACGCTTGACATTCTAAATACTGAGTGATTAATCCGTTAGCATAAATTCCAAGCACGCGTATAACCTAGGATGACGTATTCGCCGTAATGTGTCATAAATGCCAGGATCCCTGTCGGTACATGATCCCAAGGCAACTGACACATGGATTTGGTTAAGATCCACACCGTTCAACTCGTCTATAAATCATGGGCATTTCCCCATCTTTTACTCCTTACGCTCAACAAATCCTTAAGGCTACGAAATCACCCAAATTTCTCTCTCTCAAATACCTCTATTCTCTCCATCTTAGAAGCATGACTAAGCTATCCTTCAACGTCTCCGGTGCCGGCCAAAATAAGTCCAGCTCCGATGAACCTTCACGAAACCCTTCCACCTCTAGCAAGGGTAAAACTGATCAAAACTCTGAAAAAGAGAAAGCTGTGAAAATATGAACCTACTCCAAAGTCTTCGAAAGTGTTCTCGAATGGAAAGTTGAGCCCTCCAGATGGGTTTCTGAGCACTTCGTCTAACATGAACAACCGTTTGCCGAATGGATTGCAAAGAACGAATGGACTGGGCTGTTCTCCGTCAGAGATGAAACGTATCCTGACCTGGTAAGGGAGTTTTACCACAATCTCATGGTTGCCAATGACTCCCCTGACTATCTAAGCACTAAAGTAAAAGGAAAGACGATCTTCATCAACCCTCTGTACATGGGAAATCTCCTCCAACTTAAAACTGAGGGAGTGAGGCTGAGGAAGTCTGGAGATCAGGACAAGACCGACTACGTCCATACTTTCTGCAAACCTGAGGGTCACTCAGGCGAGATCTCAGCATCTTCAATGGGACAGCACCAAAAGATGGCTCACTACCTGCTGAGCTACTTCATTTACCCTAAGATAAACTGCACGACCTCAGCAACGAACTTTGAACAGTGCTTCATATGGCACATGCTGACGTACACCCCCATCAACATGCCAGTCTTCCTAGTTGCTGGGTTCCTATGCAGCACGGGTACAATGAGGTTGGGATCAATCATTACTAGGATCCTCATCGACCACAAGATTGACCTTGAAGGTGAGGAATCTTTCAGAGGAACCAAAATCACAGCGGCCTCGCTGAGGGCACTGAAATATGGGCAGCCTTTGAAGAAAGGAAAAGCTGCTGCTGCTGCTGGCCAAGCTGATCAGACTGAGGAGACTATAGCTGAGCCTAAGAAAGGGCGAAGAACTAAGGCCCCAGCTTCTCGCAAGAGAAAATCTGCTGAGACACCTAATGTTGTGTCTCCAGTAAAGAGGCAGAGGTCAGCTGGAAAGTCAGCTGAGAAGAGAAGCAGGCAAGATGAGCCTAACACTGAGGCAGCTGCTGAGCTCCCTCAGAAGAAGCAGAAGTCTTCAACACTGGCCCCTCTCGACGTCATACCGACGGATTTTATTGTACCGGGTGATTCTCACTTCACTCAATGTCAAGGCACTGATGCTGAGGGAACTGAGGTCCAGTTAGATGACCACTTCATCTCCCAAGTTGAGGAAGAACTTGATGGAGATAATACTGAGGAAGAAGAAGAAGATGATGAAACCAGCGGTCAGAATGACGCTGAGGAGTCTGAAGAATATGCCAGCGAAATTGAAGCTGAGGACGCTGACGCTGGGTTAGCAAGTGGAGCTGTGCAGACTGACACTGAGTTGGCTGCGGGAGTTGAACAAGTTGAAGAGCAAGCTGACCAGATTCAGACTAAGCAAAAGGAACCTTCTCCTACTCACTCAATAGAACCTGCTCATCATACCACTCCACCACGTAGAAGGCGAAAACTGGTTAAGGCCAGTGAGGTAATAGTCAGTGACCCTCCTGTGCAACCACCATCCATTCCTGAACTTGTCCTCTCCAAGACAACAAAGGATCCTTCTACCGTCAAATTAAAATTTTTCAAACGGCCCTCAACTTCCTCTACTACAACGCCGTTGGAAAAACAAGCCTCTGTTTCTTCTCAACAGGAACATGCCGAGCATAACACTTCAACCACTTCTACAAGTCAGGTTGAACCAAGCACTACCCATGCTGTTTCCTCAAGCATAATGCTGACTCCTCATCCCTCTGCCGTCAGCACAGACAGTGTTCGGGTTATGACTTCCATCATCAACACCCTCTCTGCTGATCAATCAACCTTACCTCCAACTCAAGTGCAGATTGAGCCAAGTCATCCAGTCACTGACCAGGGTACTCCTTTCACCCCACTTTCCTCTGGTCATACTGATGTACATCGGGATACCACTGAGTCCGATAAAAAGCTCCTTGACTCAGTGCAAGCACTCATCCACGATCTTCAACATTCCGTTTCGCCTGCTGCTGGTTCTTCAATTCCTGAAGCAACTCAGCTCTCTCAAGTCACTTTACTTCTCAACGAAGTCAAGGGACTCAAGGATCTGCTGAATGTCGTCCTGTCATTACAAGCCCAGTAAGCTAAGCAGGATTCAATTGCTAAGTTGGCAGAGATACAGCTGTCAACAATTCAACATCTGAACTCACTCCATCAGCAAGTTCAGAAGTTGTCTGCTGTGAACACTGACTATGCCACTTCCTCAGAACTCAAGATGCTCTTTGCTCAGCTTCATACTGAGCAACTTAAGACAAATGAGCAAATGGTATCCTATAGTCAGTGCTCAGTCGAGCAACTTGGTGAGGCCATCCGGCTCCTTAATCTCAACAAGTAAGAGATGGATACTGACTCGATGAAGCAAAATGAGTTGCTATCTCTTGCACGGCAATCCTTCACTCACATCCGTTATAACAATATCCAGCGTCATCATTATGACTCAGCACTCTTAAAAACCTTCCACCAAGTCTTTGCTGGTCTCACTGAAGCTCTCATTTGGCAAGCCAAAGCATAAGCCTTCAGTCTGAATATGCTCAGTGCTGCTGATCTTCATATACCAGTCGAAGTATCCGCTGATGGCGTTGGCATTTTTGATGGGGTCAATGAAAGTGCTGACAAACTCAAAGAGCTTTCACAAGAACTGACTCGCGCTGTCTTAACCGATGCGTTTAAGCTCCCTGAAGTTGACAAAATGGGGGAGAAAGCGCAAGCTGCTAGAGCTCAGCATGAGCAACGTCAGTACAAGAGAAGTCAGTCACAGGGCAAGAAAAAGAAATAGTTAGGCTAGGTCTTAATTTTTGCTAATTTATTTCTTTTGCTGTGCAACTGCTGACTTCTATCAATATATCATACTTCCTTTTCTTATTCAAATACTGAGTTATGATATATGCTATTAAGTACTGAGTTATTATGTATCTTCATTTATATCAGCTATGCTTAACACTTATAATATTTATTGACTAAATGATATGCTGATAACATGTTTGACATCATACTATGATCTTATGAAACATTCTGATAAAGAACTCATTGAACAATAATTTGCTCAGCGCGCTCTGTCACTATACATTACTTCCGCTGAATTCTGAGTAAAATAGAATATGACCCATAAGCTGACCTATACCTGAAATCTGATCTTAGACTTATTCAGTTAAACCTTAGAATGTTTAGAATAAAACTAAGTCAGTAGTTCAGTCCTTACGGGGGAGTTCACTTAATTAAAAAGGTCAACTATCATGGGGGAGCTCATACTGAGTTCCTTGCTGAACAGTTTTGCCAACATCAAAATGGAGGAGTTTGTTGAAACACCTTTCCACATAATTTTGATTTGACAAAATTGTTTAAGTATAAATTAGAATACATATTCTAAACACACTAAGTTTAAATGCGTTGATTTATTCTACTAATGTGTTTGTTCAATGTTGAGTATAAATGTTATAAGTCATAAGGATTGGAAGGGCCAAGCCCAATACGAAAGCCAAGGCCCAAGTCAAACAACTCAGTACACTCGGCCCGCGTATGTCAAGACGTTGTCGTTTTGGACAAAAACGCAACTCAGCAAACGGAAGGATCTAGAAGACCTTCAGGAACAACTTCACAATGAAGCTGCTGAGTAGTCTCGACAAAGCGTACAAGACAGCAGACCGGCAGAGGAAAACTTCCAGACAAAGTGTTTCCTCTTTTAGCAAAGTTCAGACGACACAGTATGCTGTCCAGTTGACTTTACCATAAAAGGAGAGACCATCTGCTGTGCTGACCGAGGACAGAAGATACACGATTGTGATTGGCCAAGAGCTCTGTGCAAGTCAGGATGACAACGACACATAGCCATTTCCCTCCAACGGTTATTTCGAAATTCGAAATGACCGAATGGCCAGACGTCTCTATAAATAGTGCCATCACAAGCTTCATTATACACAGAACTTGATCAAGCCATTACGCTGTCCAAATCTCTACAAGTTCTGCAAGCAAGAAGCAAAGCAAAATTCTTACACTACATTTTCATATCTGTGTAAAAGTCTAGAGTGATTGTTTTTCAATCATCTAAGGTGTTCTAGCAATTGTTGTTTAGGACAAAATCTTTATCATTTCTAGAAGTAGAAAGGAGAGGCTGAGTACTCGGTTTTAAGTACTCAGCGGAGAGATTAGGATTGAGTAGAAGTATAGAGGAAGGTACTCTTGTCATACTCAATTGCTGATATTGTAAAAGGTTTGAGGCTCTACCTTTAAAGAGCTCAGTAGAGGATTTGAAATCTCGGAAGTGTTCCGGGGACAGGACGTAGGCTTAGAAGAAGCCGAACCTGGATAAATCTGCTGAGTGAAGTATTTCTAAACCTTAACTCCTTATTTACACTGCTTGCTTAAAACAAACTAAAACTGACCAAGTAAAAGAGGTCAAGCTGAGTTGTGCGCTACCAACGAGAAGGTTCAGGAATAGACTCTAAGTGCTATTTCCTAACCCAAGCAATGAAGCTGTCCTAGTCACTAGTTGACTAAGCCAGTGTCTTGCTGAGTGCTAAGCGCCGCTGTTAGATAAACTTTTCTTAAAGAAAAGAAATCTGCCCAAATTATTTTAAAAAGGTAAAATAGTTCCTAACCCCCCCTTGGAACTATATTTGCAACCTTACAAGGGACCAACAGTATTGTACTAAAAAGGTGATGATGGCTTATTACTAAGATGTCTGGGTATGCCTCAATCCTTGAAGGTTATGAGCCAGGCATATGAAGGCGTGTGCGGAGTGCACCGGGCAGGGATCAAGATGCGTTGGCTGTTGAAAAGACACGGTTTTTTCTAGCCTTCCATCTTAAAAGACTGTGTCAATTATGCAAAAGGGTGCAAATAGTGCCAGAGACATAGCCCCATCTCAAGGGTACCTGCTGACATCATGCATCCCGTAATCAAACCATGGCCCTTTCAGGGTTGGGCCATGGATCTTATTAGGAAGATCTACCCGTCTTCGTCAAAAGGGCATTCATTCATCCTTATAGCGACAGATTACTTCATGAAGTGGGTAGAGGCAGTGCTCATGAGGAAAATGGATCAAGAGGATGTCATTGACTTCATGAAGAACCATACCATACACCGGTTTGGCATCCCCGAGAAGCTAACTGTAGATCAAAGCACAATCTTCATCGGGGATAAGATGAGGGAGTTCTCAGAAGCCTACAAGATCCGAATGCTCAACTCTTCCACATATGATCCCCATGCAAATGGACAAGCTGAATCGTCCAATAAGATCCTGATTGGGATCATATAGAAAATGTTGACAGATAATCCAAAGCATTGTCATGCAACTCTTTCAGAAACAATATGGGCCAACAGAACATCCAGAAGGGAGGCAACTGGAACCAGTCCGTTCCTGCTAACTTATGGACATGAAGCCATGTTGTCGATGGAACTAATAGTTCAGTCATGTAGAGTGGCACTTCAGGCAGGTCTAACTATCGAAGGGTACACGAAAGCCATGCTGGCAGAAATGGAAGATTTGGAGCAAATGAGACTAAGCGCCTTCAATAAAATGTTGATCCAAAAGAAGAATGTGGCCAGATCTTATAACAAGAAGGTGAGAAGAAAAACTTTTGAAGAAGGGGACTTAGTATGGAAGTCTATCTTACCATTAGGTTCGAAAGACAGGGAATTTGACAAGTAGTCCCCAAATTGGGAAGGTCCATTCAAGATCCATGAAGTGTTGAAGGGAAATGCATATTCGCTAGCCAATTTAGAAGGGGAACCACATCAAAGAGTTATAAATGGGAGATACCTGAAGAAGTTTTTTCCTACTATGTGGGAAAGTTGTCAAAGAGGAAACGAAGGCAGTAGCCCCGTAGGAAGTTCCAGCTAGGCTATGTTAGTAGTATTGATGTACTACATTGCGAGTTGGAAATACCAAGTGTAAAGCCACTTCACTATATCCATTCTTTTGAGAGGTTTCCCAATGGTTACCTAAAAAACTTTGTAATCAGAAAGTTCAATAATAAATAGCAGGCCGGGTAAGGCCGCTTTTTATCTTTGGTCGATTCATTCATTCATTGCATGTAGTATAAAGTGCGAGTAAAGGAAAAACAGGCACATCAGTAAAAATAGGCGTAAACCAAGGGCCATTTTTCAGCAATTGTTCAAAATAAAAGCAAGAGTGCCAAACCTGTTGGGGTTTAGTGTCCTATAGTCAATTGTTCTAGGATATAAACCAGCTGTAAATGAATTATTCTTTTATATTATTTGTTTTAATAAGATATGGTTTTCAACTATATAAAGGCAATTACTTTTAAGAACTAAATAAGTCAAATAAAAGAAAATCCTTAAGTTTATTTAAAGTGATTATAAAGTGTTCATACAAGCATGAAGTGAGACAAAACATTATAATAAACTAATAAACTTAAAACCACCCCAAGTTAAGTAATATGTTTGAATAGGGATTGCCATACTACTGTTGAGACTTGCATGTGACAATGTCTTCTGTTGTTAACAGGGAGCTGATCTCACAAGCTTCAGATATGTAGATATCTGGGCAGTTACATGGATCCGGTGAATGATTTCATTAGGATCGGGGACTCGACTTGAGATAACAGGATGGATGGATTGATCCTATGTCACATGTTCATCACATTGGTATTAGTAGGTATAAGTAATCCTCATACTCAAAGGAATATTAATTAGTGATTCTGGATTATGGAATATGATACTTTGACTATGTTCAAACACGATCCATAATAGGGATGACCCTGGGGTGTGTGCGGGCAGGCGTTGGGTATCATATGAAGTAATTACAGAATAGTTAATGTTGGATTGATCATTTGTCACTCCTGATAAATGGGAGATATGTCCAGGGATCACTTGTAGAAGACTTAACTCTAAATCCTTGCAAGGTGATGGATTAAGGGTTGAAATAAAGATTTCACTTAATCTATCTATTCAGAGTTAACTCGACCTATACAAGTAAAACGAACGTCTCGTTATATGTGACTTGACATAATCCATAGTCATAAGATTCAGTTCAAGGATATAGTTGATAAAGGATCGAATTATACTGTACCTAATACGAAAAGGTCAACGACGGAATCAACCTGTCTTCTTATAGCTCTGAGGGAATGTTTACAGTTCTACTATTCACAATCCGCGCATTCTTTCCGTTATGCAAAGATTAAATATAATTTTAGGAAATTAATTTAATGGTTGTATATGGCTAGTAGCAATAAGAATCTAATGGGTCACACATAAGACTTAGAACCAAAAAGAGGAATGGATAGTAATTAATAGATGGAATCCCAAAATAGTATTTAAGGCCCAATATATAGGGGGTGAAAATTACATGTATTTATACATGTGGTGATTAATTTATTTAGACAATTATGATTAGATTATAATTATGGTTAAATTAATTATAGGATAATTAAATTAGAAGGTTTAATGTGCTTATGTTTCTTCTAAAAGGAACCAGAGCCCGTTGCGTAGAGAGAGAGCCAATAAAGAGAACGTGGGGTAGTGGGAAGAGAACATGGGAGCAGTAGTCACCAGAACCACAAAGCAGTATTTAAGAGAGAAAATAAAGAGAAAGAGGGATCCAACTCAACCAATTCAACAACAATGAAATCAAATCAAATCAAACCTTAATGGAATTCAAACAATTCTCACATTACGAACTCTAGCTATTCTACAGCCATAGTTTGTTCATCAGAATCTCACTTTCAATTTGTAAGCTCTAGCTCTAGTCTTTCTGTTCGATCAATACAAACATCTCAATTCAATTCAAGTGCAAGTTTCTCTTTTTAGATTCTTTCTCTTACAACATCTTAGTGTAGTCATAACTAATCTTCTAGGTTCCACTACGAACTTTAGGCATTTTATGTCCTTTAAGCTTTCTACACTCTCGTTTGATAGAAGTTAGATCTTAGTTATTAGCTCTTTTTGTAGTTTTTCGACAAAGCTACTGGCACGCTTACAATTCGATCCAATCCACACCAAAAAGGTACGAAATAGTACTCATCACTGATCAACTTCAAACAGTGGTGGGACACTTTACACGTCAGGTAGTTCAATGGAAATCCGGAGTACAAGACTCCTTTACGGTGTCTTGACTCCTCAAGGTAATACCTGATAAGAAGAAAAACTTACTAATAGTCAAAATATATATTAATAAATTCAAATTAAATAACAACAGTGAAAAAAATGGAATAAACGTATACCTGATCGTAGTTAATTGCGATTCAATTTCCTTGTGAACCTTCGTCTAGATCATATCAAGGGCTCCAATGGAGGAATTAAGCCATTGCCTTAATTGCGCATGTTCACTCTCCACTCTACACGTAGTTATGTTGCCAAAATGTAAGACATTCTTCGTCCATGCAACAACGAACTTCTCCTTATGGATTAACCACATCTCCTCAACGTAAGAGACAACATAAGGTTGCCTCCTCATCGTATCCTTCATCCGGCTCAGATTTTTCTCATATTCATCTACGGTTGGGGATTCTATTATATTTCTCCATTTTACATTCTTGAATACATTGGCATATTCTTTATCTTTACCCATTAGTTTGTAGACCTTATCTTCTACATCCTTGTTTATATGCCAAGTACATAGAAAGTGTGTTGTATCTAGAAAAACCTCTCTGTCCGGCCTCATCAACCTCAACTCTCGATTTGTCATAATAGTTGTCGGGTTCACATCAAACTTGATCAAATTTCTCAGCCTCTCCATGACCTAACGATAGCTCGACTCAGTCCCATCTTTCATAATCGAATAAGCTATCTTGAAGTTGTTGTTACATGGAGTCATCCAAACAATTTCGAGCAATGACATTTTGTACTTGTTAGTTTTGTACGTTGAATCCATGCCAATATACACTAAATCTCGATGTGCCATAAACACATGCGTCAACACACCTGTCTTCGGATCAACAAACGTCGGATGAACATACTTGTTCTCGATAGCTAGATGGAAGAATTGACTAACCACGTCTCTCCCCTTAAACCCATCCTTCCTCAACTAATCCTTGTAATTATACATATGTTTTATTGTTGGGTTGTCTGCTGGATTTTTTTTCTTGAAGTGCCGCCAAAATAGCACACGGCTTTGCTTGAGCCGAACTCATATCATGCACAATTTTTTTAGATGCGGGTCTGAGTTCGCTTATCTGTCGATATCCCTCTGGATAAACAGCCAATGCATGATTGTGCATACCTTTATCTCTTCCTTAACCAGGATCCCCCAACCGAAAAAGTCTTGCAATTGTACGACTTTAAGATGGAATTTACAACCACACGCTTTAGTCTTACTTTTCCTTCTTAAAGCCCCTTCAATACTTTTCATAACTCCTTTATACCGTTCACCACGTGAACATCTCAAAAGTTTCTGCTTTCCTCCGTGTTTGTGTGAAGCAATAATAAGCTCGAAACCATGTTGAATTACAACATTTTTAGCCTATGCAATAGCTTCGGAACTTGTCTGGAAAATCATGCCCGTAGTGAAACGGTTATTGTAATCGATCCCATCAGCAACCCAATCTTCTAATGGCTCCTGAAAATAAATGAAATTCATAAAAAATGGTTAAAAATGCACTTCAAACGCGTTAAAAAGTGTAATATAGAACATAAAGGTAATTTCAGTCCACCCGTAAGGGGGCAAATCATCCACCCGACTGTCCTAAGGGCAAACGGGATTTTCTCCCGTCCAGGGGAAATTCATGAAAAACATAAAAAAAAATCCCCTGGTATTTAGCAACAATGCCATTTATCAATCAAATAATATTTTACATATTGGTTATTGTGTTAAATATGATATTTTATATTATGAATTTTTTAATTATGTTAACATTTTAATTTATTTTTAACTTTTTGATATTAAAAAAATAATTATAATTATTTGTATAATTTCTATTAATGTTATTAACATTTTACAGTGTTTGAATGTCAATGGAAATTAAAATATTAGTTTTTATAGAATTTTATAACTTTATTTAGTGGATTGATTTTAATAACGAACTCGTTAATTATTTCTTTTTAATGGATTGGATTGGATTATAATTTAAATACCAGAAATTAATTCATTGTATACTATAAGAGTCGGACTCTACCCAAAGGTTCCAAATGCCCATTCGTGAAGCCATCTCCATCGTACGGTGGACTGCATAAAGTTCCACCTTCCAAATTTTTCTCCACTCCAACCGTTTTTCGGAAAGCCATGATTTAAATTAGGTCTAATGCTCATCCATCCCTCTTAACTTGTTCAAATTGGTCATTTTACCCCTTAACTAATCGAATGTCGTATTTACCCTTTTAACTTCATAAAAGTTATATTTTTCACCCCTTCAACTTGTCCATTTACCCCTCCAACTCATAGAATGTCTTATTTACCCTCTTAACTCCACAAAAGTGGTATTTTTCACCCATTACAATCCGTTATCGAAGCTTAAATTGATACATTTTTTAAACGTTAAACCTATATTAGTGCCATTTTGTACGTGTAACCTAAATTGATACTTCCCCAAAAACCATAGATCTATTTGAGTACCTTATCCCTACATATAATGTCTTTGATTTGTTTATATTAATGTTCTTGTTATTTGTATCTTTTATTCGTTCGTTCTTTTTTTAACTTTTTTAGTTAATTAAATTTTGATTATCTAATTATTGTAATAAATACATGAATCATCAATCTAATTATCAAATTAAAACAAATTAAAAAAGTTGATATTAAAAAAAATATTTTCAAGCTTATTTAAATAAGTCCTATTAATTTTGCACTATAAAGGGGTAAGAAATACCACTGTTATAGAGTTAAGAGGGTAAATAGGATCATAAGAGGTGAGAAATACCACTTTTATGGAGTTAAAGGGGTAAATAGGACATTCGATTAATTGGAGAGGGGTAAAATGACCAATTTGAACAAGTTAAGGGGGTGAAAAATATAATTTTTATGGAGTTAAAGAGGTAAATGATCAATTTGAATAAGTAAAAAGAGCTGCATTAGGCCTTTAAATTATTGTTTCTTCCCCTCCGCTCTCATTGCTTCAGTGAAGGTCCCATTACCCAACCAATTTGAAATTTGGTCATTGTTTCATTTATTAATAAATCTCTAATAATTCATAAAAAAAAAAATCTCTAGAAAATTGTAGTTAATCAAAATCAACCATAAAATATAATTAAAAAAAGGGATGAGACGTAAAAAAAAATACTCCTAACATTTATAGCCATGAGCAATTTTATCTCTAATGTCTCAAATGGTGCAATTTTGCCCATAATATTGGTAGTCACGAGCAATTTTACCCCTAAATTTCAATTTGAGAAATAATTCATTAAACTGCATTTTTGATCGTGAATCTTGTCATCTACACTTCACATATCAGTCATTTTATCACTTATTAGTAACAGATCATAGACGTGAAAAAAATTTAAAAAATAAACTATCTTTTGTATGAGTTGGATAAAAAAGTTTTAAAAAAATTTCACCGAATTTATAAATATTAATCTTTAATATTAAATCATATTTTTGAAATCAATTTTTTTAAAATAAATTGATATGCATTTGGTTTTAAATAAGGGTTAAAATATATATTTTATAATAATATGTGAAATTGACTCAATTTGTAAACATTAAAGGTAAAATTACTTTTGGTTGTCTTACATCATTTTGAATGTTAAGAATAAAATTGCTATTAGTTATAACATTACACCTTATTAAAAATTATTAAAGTTAATCAAAATAAAGGAAAGAATTCAATTAAATTGTGAAGTTATTTATTAAAAGTGTTAGATTATGCTTACTTTGTTTTTACCATTATTGGATGAATTTACTTTGTTAAAGTCCACCATCATCCAATGATGAAAAAAACAAAGTAAGCTTTACTTTATAAAAAACAAAGTAACCATAGAAGACACCTTTATTAAAATATTGAGTAGGGTTTAAAAATTCGAAAAATGTAGGTTGAGTGGTAGCTAGTAGTAGTAGTTTAAAATAGAAATAGAATTCTTACAACGGAAAAGGGCAAAGACGTCAAAAACAAGGAAGGAGAAGTTGAAAACGCAGAAAGTAAGGTCAAAGGTAACTGTGGTCGGTTACGAAGGCAGAAAGGTTTTTTTTTTTTTTTTTTTTTATGGGAAATGTATATATATACTATACTAGTATTATATAAGGAGGAGCAGGAGGCCTCCATCAACATTACATTTTACATTACGTATATTTGAAACACGACCGACCCAGACCCAATAGCATTATAAGTCAAGCAATCTTCCCCTCCATCAGCCTCCGCCCCGAAGAAAGAGTCGATGGTGATGGATACACTTCGGAATAGAGGAGGATCTTTTAAGGTATCGGTATGCGGGCAAGACGAGATAGAGCAGTTATCAAGAGATGGAAGCCATTACAATCTCTCCAATGCTGTTTTGCCTTCTCTAGGTGCAAGAAGTAACCGCAGAGTCAAGCTTAGGAACTTTATCATTTCTCCTTACGACCCTCGCTACAGGTCATCTTCATCTCTTTCTCTTTTGACTTTTAACTTGCATTGAATCTCGTGATCTTTGTTTTTTTCTATTCATATTTTATTCAGGAAGAAGTTCATCTCAAAGTATGTTTTTGTTTTCTTCTTCGCTGTTTCTTTCAATCTACTCTTTTCTTGTTTCATTTTCATTTTCATTTTGGAAAATGGACAGTTGGTTTTTCCATTATTTTCACCTTTTTTTCTTTCTGTGGGCTGGTTTTGGACAAAGTTGCCTTTTTCTTGCATCTTTAGATTCATTCTGGATTCACTGTATCTTTGTAATAATATCTTCCATCATTGCTTAATTATTATTGTATTTGTTGGATTTTTTTTCTTGTTATGGGTTTGAATGGTAACAAAAGTTATAGGTGCAATAGTGTTTTTTTTTTGTATTTGTTAGAACAATTTTGTTGAATTTTTTTCCAGTCAAACCAAAAGATTTTTCTTCATTGGAGGCCCAGCGGTTTATCTTCCTTTTTCTACTTGTTTTGTTAAATAATGATCATGGAAGTTGATGTGTACTAAAATTAGTGGTTGCTTTGAATGAATTTTGCAGAATATGGGAGACTTTTCTAGTTGTGTTGGTTATCTACACAGCTTGGGTATCACCATTTGAATTTGGATTTCTTACGAAACCAGAAGGACCGCTCTCAATTGCTGATAATGTTGTTAATGGATTCTTTGCTCTCGATATCATTCTCACCTTTTTTGTAGCTTACCTTGACAAGACCAGCTACCTACTTGTTGACAACCGTAAACAGATTGCTTGGAAATATGTTAGAACAGGTTTTATCTTTGATCTTATTTCCACTATTCCAACTGAACTCGCCCGCAAAATCACCCCTAAACCCTTCAAATCATATGGCATGTTCAACATGCTGCGCCTTTGGCGTCTTCGTAGAGTTAGTGCCTTGTTTTCCAGATTGGAGAAGGATAGGAACTTCAACTACTTCTGGGTTCGATGTGCTAAACTTGTTTGTGTAAGTATTCTGGTTTTTCTTCCTTCCTCCTCAAATCAAATGCAGTTTGTTTAGTGTACTTACTTAGATATTCTATTCTATTCTATTGTAGGTTACCCTTTTCGCTGTTCATTGTGCTGGATGCTTTTACTATCTTATCGCTGCTCGTTACAAAAACCCTCAAGATACTTGGATCGGCTCATCCTTGGGAGATAATTTCCTCGAACAAAGTATTTGGATTCGATACGTTACATCAATTTACTGGTCTATTACTACTCTAACCACTGTTGGATATGGAGATCTGCATCCGGTGAATACAAGTGAAATGATCTTTGACGTGTTCTATATGTTGTTTAACCTTGGATTGACAGCATATTTGATCGGTAACATGACCAACTTGGTTGTTCATGGGACTAGTCGAACTAGAAGATTTAGAGATACAATACAAGCAGCTTCAAGTTTTGCTCAGAGGAACCAACTGCCTCTGCGCCTGCAAGATCAGATGCTTGCACATCTTTGTCTCAAGTTCAGGACAGATTCAGAGGGTTTGCAGCAACAAGAGACTCTTGATTCCCTTCCTAAAGCTATTCGTTCTAGCATTTCACATTATCTTTTCTACTCACTCCTTGACAAGGTCTACTTATTTCGCGGGGTTTCCAATGACTTGCTCTTCCAGCTGGTAAATCACTCAATCAAAACTATAACTGTCAATTTGTAAATCTATTCCTTGTTGGGTGAATATTCAGATTGGTTATTTGTTTGTGTAATTGAATATCAAAGGTGTCGGAGATGAAAGCCGAGTATTTCCCTCCCAAAGAAGATGTGATTCTGCAGAATGAGGCACCAACAGACTTTTATATACTTGTCACTGGTGCTGTGGTAAAACTCTTGAAAATTCCAAACTGAAAAGAAAATAAAAGAACTTCAATTTCGTCAAATTTATTACATGTGGCTCTTTGATTAATGCTAGAGTTGCTTGCAGGATCTGCTGGTGTATAAAAATGGAGCTGAACAGGCAAGTATTAACTGTTGAAACTTCTCAGGACATGTTTTAATTTGGAAGAAAATGAGAATGGTGAACTGATGATATGAATGATTGCAGGTTGTTGGGCAGGCGAAAACGGGAGACCTTTGTGGTGAAATTGGGGTGCTTTGTTATAGGCCACAGCTTTTTACTGTGCGTACCAAAAGATTGAGCCAACTTCTACGGTTGAATCGTACTACGTTCATGAATATTGTTCAAGCCAATGTTGGAGATGGGACTATAATCATGAATAATCTCCTTCAGGTAAAAATTGTGTTGTCCAATGGATATATATTGATGTGAGTTATGTAGAAGGAACGTAATGAATTTGAAGAATTTCACTTGAGTTTAATGTTTTAAGTGTTGTGTTGGGGGCAGCATTTAAAAGAAGAGAAGGATCCAATAATGGAGGGAGTTTTGTTGGAGACAGAAAGCATGCTTGCCCGTGGTCGAATGGACCTACCACTCAGTCTCTGCTTTGCTGCTCTTAGGGAAGATGATTCTTTGTTACATCAGTTGTTGAAACGGGGACTCGATCCTAATGAATCAGACAACACTGGCCGCTCTGCTCTCGTATGTCCTTTCTTTCCTTTTAACTCCAAAGTGAATATCTCATTTTATCTATGACACTTATGCTTTTACAAAAATCATTGATTAGCATGTGGCAGCATCAAAAGGAAGTCAGAATTGTGTGCTTCTATTACTAGATTATGGAGCAAATCCTAACTGTAAAGGTAAACTCTCTTGTGAATTTCATTATTTAACAATCCTTTGAGACCCTTATTTTATGATTTTAGTTGACTTGCAAAGATTTCACTTTCACATGTTTAATCTTTCCTTTTATACTCTTCCCATCAATTACTTGTTTTAGTTGGCCTGTTGACTTCCAAACAAGTTGACATATGCAACCTTTCTTTAAATATCTTAATGGAAGAAGATTTAAATTGTTGTTTAATTCTTTCTATTAATAGTTGGGTCCATTTTGGATAAGACATCATGGTTCCTTTTGATTGGTCAGATCTTAGCCATAACTTCAATAAGTCAAAGCATACTTTTGTATCTTATCCTGCTTAGACTTTTTTAATCATTCTGTAAGTTTAGTTATGCTACATTGTTCACTCATTTGACACCCTGCAGACTCGGATGGGAGTGTGCCCCTTTGGGAGGCAATGCTTGGAGGTCATGAAGCAGTTGCCAAACTGCTGATAGAAAACGGTGCGAGCATAACATCTGGAGATGTTGGTAATTTTGCCTGCATTGCTGCTGAACAAAACAACTTGAACTTGCTCCGGGAAATTGTACAGTACGGAGGAGATGTGACCGGCCCTAGGATGAGTGGAACAACAGCCCTTCATGTAGCAGTTTGTGAAGACAACACTGAAATAGTTAGATTTCTGTTGGACCAAGGTGCTGATATTGACAAACCGGATATCCACGGATGGACTTCCAGGGATCTTGCTGACCAACAAGGACATGAAGAAATAAAACTCATTTTCGATACCTATAGTAGAGAGCCTAAAGCTGAATCAGCCATTGGAGTTTCTGAAAAAGAGCAGCAACCTGAGATTCGGTTTCTGGGGAGATTCACAAGCGAGCCAATGATCCGGCCTCTCTCCCATGAAGGTACAGAGAGATCATGGAGCCAACACCAACGACGTCCAAGGCGCAAAACTAATAATTTTGACAACTCATTGTTTGGGGTGATGTCAGCTGCTGCTTATAAGGGGGAGAAGGAATTGGCATTCCCGGTTAGTCCTGGAATAGGTGTAGTAAATAATCATGGTGCTAGAGTAGTTATTAGCTGCCCGGAAAAGGGAGATATTGCAGGGAAACTAATTCTACTACCGAAAAGCTTGGAGGAGTTGGTTGAGATTGGTGCTAAGAAATATGGTGTTTCACATGCCAAAGTTGTGAGCAAAGAGAGAGCAGATATTGAGGATATTGAGGTGATTAGAGATGGCGATCATATTTTATTTGTAAGTGTAAGTGTAAGTGATCAAACGAAAGAGATAGATGATCAAACACAACACTCCTAAGATATATAAAGTTTTTTATGCTGTCTGTCTTTCACCCTAAAACTAAAAGGGTTCATCAAGATGCTGCCTTTGCAATTTACTTTACAATGTGTATTTCCCATTTCTACTTCTATTTCTTACACACACTAAAGAAACAAAGAAAATCAAGAATGAGGGAACAATGGTTTAATATTTTCTTCTCACTGCTAAAAGTATTCTCAATCTCATTTTCTATTTTCAATCTCCGGGTATATTACATACGTGGTATACAACTTTTACTTGTTATCACACTTTGGTGTACAACCTTTAATTTTGCACAATAAAGTGTACATACTTCAGATGACCTCACACTAAAGTGTACACCCGGTTATTATGACCTGTTAACTAAGTTCAACACTGCCACATCATCTATTTCCACTTCCAGCTAATTAAAAACGTGTTCCCCAAATGCGAAAAGACTTGTATACCCCCTTTCTTATTTCCCTCCAAATTAGTCTTGGGAACTGTCTTCTCTTCTCCCAAAAAACGAACAGACTTCATTTCCACTCTCTCTCTATCTATCAACTCATCGTCTTCCATCAGCATAAATTTCTCTTGTCTTCTCTCATCGCCTGTGATTTGAAAACCCTAGAACAAAGAGGAAGAAAAAACGCAGAAACTGGAAAGCTTTCGGGATAAATTTCTCTTCTCTTCTTTCATCGTCGTTACTTGTGGGACACTCGAATCAAGATATCGTGCTTGTAAGTGAACTCGTCGATAATGGCGTCTTGGGTTTACGTCAGTTTTATTTGAAAAGGATTTTCCCAAATTGTAAGCTTTCTCGTATTGCAAACCATGTTTTCTTGGGTTAACGCAGTCTTTTTCTTAAAGGATTTTTCTAAATTTTAAGGTTCATCTTGTTGTAAACTATCGTTATTTTGGTCTTACACAGTAGTTTTTATAAAGGATTTTCCCAAATTTCAAATTTGTCTTCTCTATATACGAATAGTACGGGCAAAAGGTGCGCAAAAGGTGGATTTTCCCAATTTGTAAATTTGTCTTCTTTATATGTGTAGGTCCCTGTGAGTATTATGACTCGACGTAAGAAAACCTCGGCTTTTACGGGGACCAGTATGAAGGAAAATAGGCTAACATATAGCAGCGGAAATATAAAAATTTTAACCTATTTCCATTAACCCCAAGATCCGTTAACCGTTATTTCATACAAAGAGGGATAAAAAGAAATACCTTTTAGATGTTCTATCTACCGTTGCAAACGAAGTGCCCACAACTCTTACTTCGAGTTCCCGAGCACAAAACAAAACAACAGAAGATCAAGTTAGAATCAACTGTTTATTAACAATCAAAGTAGATTGTCTCTAATTAATCAACACAAGATCAAGGATAAAGAGAAAGAGATGAAAATCAATTGAACGGAAGGAAGCGGTGGAAAATCTCGTCCTCGAGCTAGGGGTCAAAATTCTCTCTCTTGTTGCTAGGGTGGAATTCGAAATTCTCTAGCTTGTTCTTAGGGTGTAGATTTCGAAAATCTACATAGGGGGTATATATAATCTTTCTTGTCTCTAATCCTTAGTTAGATAGAATTAGGTTTATTGAATAAGAATTCAATTCAGAATAGAATTCTTAAATATTATCTATTAATATATCTAAATATAAAAGATTATAACAATAACCTTATTGGATAATAATAGGAGTAATTTAATCTAATTAAAACTCCTAACTTATTTATCCTTTAATAAATTTAATTCATAATCCCAATCTATTTAGAATTGATTAAAATCAAATTAATTATTTATGTATCTCCATACATAAAAATCGCCCCCCATGGTAATTGGGTCTTATTGGGCTCAATTGGGCTTCCGTCAATTAATTAGCATCTGTCTCTCTTTTGGGTTCCAAGTCTTATGTGTGACCCATTAGGTTCTTATTGCTTCTAGCCGTATGCAACGTTATTAAATAATTTTCAAAGAATTACATTTAATCTTTGCATAACGGAATGATGTACAGAGTATGTGATTAGCAAGTCCGTAATCATTCCCCTAGAGCTATAAGAAGACATGTTGATTCTGTCGTTGACCTTTCCGTATTAGTTACAGTATAATTCGATCCTTTATCAACTACGTCCTTGAACTGAATCTTATGACTATGGGTGATGTCAAGTCACATATAGCGAGACGTTCGTTTTACTTGTTCTGGCCGAGTCAACTCCAATTAGATAGGTTAAGAGAAATCTCATTTCAATCTTAAGCTATCACCTTGCAAGGATTTAGAGTCAAGACTTCCACAAGCGATCCATGGACATATCTCCCATTTATCGGGAGTGATAAATGCTCAATCCAATGTATAACGATCCCGCAATCAATTCCTGTGATACCCAACATCTGCTGTTCACACCCTAGAGTCATCTCTGTTAAGGATCGTGTTACACCAGATTCAAAGCGTCACATTCCGTAATCCAGAATACCAATTAACATTCCTTTGAGTCTGAGGATTATTTATACCTATTAATACCAATGAGATGAACAAGTGACAAGGAAGAATCTACCCATCCTGTTATCTCAAGTCGGGTCCCCAATTCTAATGAACTACCTTTCATCGGATCCATGTAACTGTCTAGATATCTATATATATGAAGCTTGTGAGATCAGCTTTCTGTCGGACAGAAGACATTGTTACATGCAAGTCTCAACCTCGATATGTCAATCCTAAACATATTGCTTGACTTGGGGTGGTTTTAAGTTTATTAGTTTATTATAAAGTTTTGTCTCACTTCATGCTTGTATGAACACTTTATAATCACTTTAAACAAACTTACGGATTTCCTTTTATTAGACTTTATTTAGTGCTTAAAAAGGTTTGCCTTTATATAGTTATAAAACATATATCTCATTAAAACAAATGATATAAAGAACACTTCATTTACATTAAGTCTGTATCCTAGAACAATTGTCTATAGGACACTAAAACCCCATAATACTCCCACTTGGACTAAAGCCAATTGTTTCTATAACTTATCCCAGTAGAAGTTAGATGACGATCATGTACTTTCTGGGTTAAGGGCTTTGTCAACGGATCTGCAACGTTGTCCTCTGTAGGTACTCTTTCTATTCTCACATCTCCTCTTGCCATAATTTCTCTTATAATGTGGTATCCCTTAAGGTAATGCTTGGATGCATTATGAGACCGTGGTTCCTTTGCTTGCGCAATGGCTCCATTGTTATCACAGTACAGTGTAATGGGATTTACAATGTCAGGCACCACACCAAGTTCAGTAATGAACTTTCTAATCCAAACTGCTTCCTTTGCTGCTTCCGCAGCAACGATATACTCTGACTCGGTCGTGGAGAAAGCTACGCTTCCTTGCTTGGAACTCTTCCAGCTGACCGCGCCCCCATTTAGGATAAACAGGTATCCCGATTGGGATTTAAAATCGTTCTCATCTGTGAGATGACTTGCATCTGAAAATCCTTCTATTTTCAGATCCCCTTCTCCGTACACCAGGAACATATCTTTAGTTCTTCTCAAGTACTTAAGAATGTTTTTGACGGCAATCCAGTGCTCGTCTCCCGGATTTCCTTGGTAACGACTCGTTATAGATAACGCGAACGCTACGTCAGGTCTAGTGCATAGCATATCATACATAATCGAACCGATTGCGCTGGCGTACATGACTACAACCATGCGCTTCTTATCATCATCGGTTTTAGGACATTGATGATTGTTTAACTTTACTCCATGTAGCATGGGTAAGTTGCCTCGTTTCGATTCAAGCATGCTAGACCACTTTAGCACCTTTTCTATGTATGTAGCCTGTGAAAGACCAAGCAGTCTTCGTGATCTATCTCTGTAGATCTTTATACCAAGTATATAAGCTGCTTCACCGAGGTCTTTCATTGAGAAGTTACCAGATAACCAAACTTTTACCGACTGTAGTAGAGCTACGTCATTTCCCATTAATAATATATCGCCCACATATAATATCAGAAATGCTATAGAGCTCCCACTTGCTTTCTTGTAAATGCAAGCTTCTTCGCAATTTTGTTCGAAACCAAATTGTTTTATGGTTTCGTCAAAACGCTTGTTCCATCTTCTAGATGCTTGCTTGAGTCCATAAATGGATCTCTGAAGTTTGCAAACCTTGTTTTCATCCTTTGATATGAAACCTTCAGGTTGCATCATGTATACATCCTCAAGCAGGTTTCCGTTTAGGAAAGCTGTTTTCACATCCATTTGCCAAATCTCGTAATCATAGTGAGCGGCAATAGCAAGCATTATTCTGATTGATTTGGACATAGCCACATGAGAGAAAGTTTCATCATATTCAATTCCTTGCTTCTGACGATATCCTTTCGCTACTAACCTAGCTTTGTAGGTGCTAACCTTTCCATCCATGTCAGTCTTCTTTTTGAAGATCCATCTGCACCCAATCGGTTTTATCCCTTCGGATGGATCAACCAAAGTCCACACTTGGTTGGTATACATGGAATCCATTTCAGAATCCATGGCTTCAAGCCATGCTTTAGAATCTGGACTGTTAAGAGCCTCTTCGTAGTTTTCAGGTTCGTCGTCTAACACGGGAACCTCATTATCATCTCCCACTAGAAAACCATATCTAATAGGGAGTTCACGAACTCTTTGTGATCTACGAAGGGGTGGCACTTGAGTCTCATCTGATGGGACTGCATCGGGTTCCTCAACCGCTTTTGTTGTTTCAGTTGGTGTTTCTTGTTCTTGAACTTCATCAAGTTCAATCATGCTTCCCTTTTCTGTGTCTTCGAGAAACTCTTTCTCTAAGAAGGTTGTGTGCTTGGATACTATTACTTTCTGATCATCTGGATGATAGAAGTAATATCCCATAGTTTCCTTAGGGTATCCAACGAAGAAACATTTATCAGATTTAGAATCTAGTTTGTCGGACGCAATGCGTTTGACATATGCTGAACAACCCCATACTCTCATGAATGAGAACACGGGTTTCCTACCAACGAACAATTCATATGGTGTGGAACTAGCGGATTTAGTTGGTACTCGATTTAGGGTGAAGAGGGCGGTTTCCAAGGCATAGCCCTAGAATGTCTTTGGAAGTAATGCTATGCTCATCATGGATCGTACCGTATCTAATAGGGTACGGTTCCTCCTCTCGGATACACAATTGTGTTGTGGTGTATAGGGAGGTGTCCATTGTGAGCATATCCCACATTCAGTTAGATAATTCAGAAAATCATCTGAAAGATATTCGCCACCTCGATCAGATCGAAGTGTCTTTATTTTCTTTCCTAATTGATTTTCTACTTCATTCTTGAAGCATTTGAATTTCTCAAAAGCTTCGGACTTGTGCTTCATCAAATAGACATAACCATATCTGGTATGGTCGTCTATGAAGCTTATGAAGTATCTGAATCCTCCTCTTGCTTGGACTGACATAGGACCGTATACATCTGAATGAATGAGCCCTAGAGTGTCTGATACGCTCACATTTATTGCTAAAGGGTGTCTTTGTCATTTTACCTTTTAAACATGCTTCACACTTTTCCAATGATTTAGGATCAATTGAATTTATAAGCACATCTTGATGTAGCTTAAGCATGCATGTTTTTTTTATATGGCCTAAACGACAATGCCACAAGTAAGTTGAATTATCTAGCTTATGTCTTTTGGTATCAATTGCGAAAACAGAAATTTTGTCATCTAACACATAAATCCCATTTTGTGATATTCCTGAAAAATAGAAGATCGAATCTCTATAAAAATCGCAACGTTTGTCTTTTATTGAAATATGAAAACCGTCGTCAACGAGACGGCTAATAGAAATAATGTTACGAGACATTTGTGGAACGTATAAACAGTTCCTTAATTCTATTACAAGCCCAAAGGGCAAATTTAAAACGTAATCTCCAATTGTGAGGGCGACAACTCTTGCTCCATTTCCTACTCGCAAGTTTATGCTTCCTTTCTTTAATTCCTTAGTCTGATTTAGTTCCTGCATATTTGTACAAATATGAGATCCGCATCCGATATCAAGTACCCAAGATTCAGACTGTGAAATTGTATTTATTTCAATATAAAACATACCAGATGTTGAAGTCCCGGCTTCTCCCTTCTTGAGGATAGCTAGGTACAGCAAACAATTTCTCCTCCAATGCCCCACTTCACCACAATAGTGGCACTTGCCTTTGGGCTTCTTTAATTCCTTTCCCCTCGTTTCGGTGAGCATTGCCTCCTTGCCTTTCTTAGGATGGTTTGGATCGGGAGATATCCCTTTCCTTTTCTTTGATCCTTCAAGGCTTGGTATCTCCTCGTTTTCTATTATATTGGGCTCGACTGTCTCGAGCATATTTGCAAGCTCTTCAAGAGAGGTTTGTAAGCCACTCGTTTGGTAGTTCATAATGAACTCCGAGTAACTCTCGGGGAGGGACTGAAGAAGTAAGTTCTCACTTAGTTCACGGTCCATCGCATCTCCAATACTAGAAAACTTGGTGATAAGGCTGATCATCTTGGCACAATATGCCATTATAGATGTGCCCACCTGCATCTTGCATCTATATAACTGCTTTGTTACTTCGAAGCGTTCGCACCGAGTTTGATTCACAAATAACTCTTTTAGGTGCTTAACCATGGAATAGGCATCCATATCTGCATGTAGTTGCCTTTTTACTTCCGGTGTCATAGATGCAAGTATGATGTCTCCTGCTTGATCGTCATCAGCCTTATGCTTCAAGTAAGCATAAAATTCTTGGTAGGGAGCATCATCTGTTGGGTAAGGGGGTATCCGTGTATCAAGTACATACCCTTTCCTTTCGAACTTCAAAACAATTTTGAGGTTACGAAACTAGTCGATGAAGTTTGAACCGTTCAACTTGTTATCGGTAAGTATGTTTTGCAGATTGGTGTTAGTCATGATTTTAAGAGTGTTTAATTAAACCTGAGAGTGAGAAAGAGTAAACGTATGTTATTCATTTGCTTTAAAGTATATCAATCTAAAATTATAGGCCTTTTAGTTTATTTCATATTGCTCCCACTATTTTGCCAAATTAATAGCCCTCCATATTAATTCGAAGAATTTCACAAATCCTTTAGTGAGCTAGGATCCTAACTCCTGAGATTTCGCCTTGAGTTTACTCAACAAGCTAGTCTCGTTCGTTAGGTAGATTCATGTAATCAATCACATCTTTAATGTGATTCCTAGGTTATTGGGTTACTAACCACATTAGTAACTAATATGCTATTCATATTAATCCCAACCGTATTGCCCATTAGTTTATGAAAACATGAGTTTACTCATCCAATTATCATAATCTAATTTAAGTATTACCCCATATTCATGAAAAATGATTTTCGATAATTCAGGTGTTACCATAAGACCCCGAGCTTGAGTTTACTCAACAACCCAAAGGCCCTCAGTACTGCCGGCTGAATTATAATATTAGGGAGGGGCAACCGATTTTAATAACTTGCTTATTTACTTAACTTTTTAATGAGGGATTTTATTTTAAGTCTCATAATCTAACTTAGTCTTGATTTGCTTTAGCATACATCAGACACATACATTGGCGTTATGGACATATCATCTAAATTATTCCATCGAGCCAGAGATGGAATAAAAGGGCAAACCTAAGGAAATACTAACTATTACATATTTCTCTTTAGGTCCTCCGTCTTCTCCATGGCGCCTTGAAATTACATATTAATTTCTATACTACTAAAGAAAACTTCAATTGAATTGAAGGGAATTAGATGAGAGGAGAAATTACAATAGATAGTAGAAAGGCAGGACTCGCAGGCCCTATTTCAAAAATACCAAAAGAGTAACAAGAGTGTCCAAATATGTCCATAACTCCAAACATGCATAGACTCAATTAAATAAATTTAATTGGTTGATTACATAAGTATTTTATGTAATATTTAGGTTAATCACATTAACTCATCAAATTAACTTTCATCCAATTTTACTTCTAACAGTTTCGTATCCTTTATATTAAACTTTTAGATTAATATAACTATACAAAACTTTTAATTATGCACGTCCCAATTATTTTGATTTGAATTCATTTAAAACCTTTTGATTTACAATTAGGTAAAACAAACTTTTAAATAAATTTTCATTCGATAATCAAAACAGAAAACTATTAATTTCTGAAACATATACATATATATATAAAACTAATTTTAAACGATTTAAAATTTAGTGGGTCTCGGGCCGGGTCCGAGGTCGGGCTGCTGCCGTTTGGCAGCAGCCATAGGCGGCTGACCCGCCGCTGCTTTGCGGCAGCGGCGGTCAGACGCCGCGCGCGGTCGCTGCTGCGGGGCAGCAACCGCGACAGTAGTCGGGTCGCACCGTAAGGCGCGACCCGAACTGCTGTAATTTTTTTTTAAACATAAAACATATATATATATATATATCGGTTTTAAAACGATTTTCAGAAAATAGGAAAAACTATCATAGATTTTCCGTTTTATCTTTTAGAATAAATAAAACTGATTTTATCAATCTAACCATAAAACTAATAGGTTTTGTTATATTGATTATCAACCAAAATTATTAGGAACATGTGCATAACTTATTTTAATTAACAATTAATTAAAACTTATTTATCTTTTAGAACTAATTAATCAAAACAGTTTTGTTAATTAACCTAACTATAAATATTTATTCAATCTGATTGAAAAACTTCTAAATTTTCATATATGAAATAACGGATTTAACGCAGGCTCTGATACCACTGAAGGAAAATAGGCTAACGTATAGCAGCGGAAATATAAAAATTTTAACCTATTTCCATTAACCCCAAGATCCGTTAACCGTTTTTTCATACAAAGAGGGATAAGAAGAAATACCTTTTAGATGTTCTATCTACCGTTGCAAACGAAGTGCCCACAACTCTTACTTCGAGTTCCCGAGCACAAAACAAAACAACAAAAGATCAAGTTAGAATCAACCGTTTATTAACAACCAAAGTAGATTGTCTCTAATTAATCAACACAAGATCAAGGATAAAGAGAAAGAGATGAAAATCAATTGAACGGAAGGAAGCGATGGAAAATCTCGTCCTCGAGCTAGGGGTCGAAATTCTCTCTCTTGTTGCTAGGGTGGAATTCGAAATTCTCTAGCTTGTTCTTAGGGTGTAGATTTCGAAAATCTACATAGGGGGTATATATAATCTTTATTGTCTCTAATCCTTAGTTAGATAGAATTAGGTTTATTGAATAAGAATTCAATTCGGAATAGAATTCTTAAATATTATCTATTAATATATCTAAATATAAAAGATAATAACAATAACCTTATTGGACAATAATAGGAGTAATTTAATCTAATTAAAACTCCTAACTTATTTATCCTTTAATAAATTTAATTCATAATCCCAATCTATTTAGAATTGATTAAAATCAAATTAATTATTTATGTATCTCCATACATAAAAATCGCCCCCCATGGTAATTGGGCTTTATTGGGCTCAATTGGGCTTCCGTCAATTAATTAGCATCTGTCTCTCTTTTGGGTTTCAAGTCTTATGTGTGACCCATTAGGTTCTTATTGCTTCTAGCCGTATGCAACATTATTAAATAATTTTCAAAGAATTACATTTAATCTTTGCATAACGGAATGATGTACAGAGTATGTGATTAGCAAGTCCGTAATCATTCCCCTAGAGCTATAAGAAGACAGGTTGATTCTGTCGTTGACCTTTCCGTATTAGTTACGGTATAATTCGATCCTTTATCAACTACGTCCTTGAACTGAATCTTATGACTATGGGTGATGTCAAGTCACATATAGCGAGACGTTCGTTTTACTTGTTCTGGCCGAGTCAACTCCAATTAGATAGGTTAAGAGAAATCTCATTTCAATCTTAAGCTATCACCTTGCAAGGATTTAGAGTCAAGACTTCCACAAGCGATCCATGGACATATCTCCCATTTATCGGGAGTGATAAATGCTCAATCCAATGTATAACGATCCCGCAATCACTTCCTGTGATACCCAACGTCTGCTGTTCACACCCCAGAGTCATCTCTGTTAAGGATCGTGTTACACTAGAGTCAAAGCGTCACATTCCGTAATCCAGAATACCAATTAACATTCCTTTGAGTCTGAGGATTATTTATACCTATTAATACCAATGAGATGAACAGGTGACAAGGAAGAATCTACCCATCCTGTTATCTCAAGTCGGGTCCCCAATTATAATGAACTACCTTTCATCGGATCCATGTAACTGTCCAGATATATATATATATATATATATGAAGCTTGTAAGATCAACTTTCTGTCGGACAGAAGACATTGTTACATGCAAGTCTCAACCGCGATATGTCAATCCTAAACATATTGCTTGACTTGGGGTGGTTTTAAGTTTATTAGTTTATTATAAAGTTTTGTCTCACTTCATACTTGTATGAACACTTTATAATCACTTTAAACAAACTTACAGATTTCCTTTTATTAGACTTTATTTAGTGCTTAAAAGGGTTTGCCTTTATATAGTTATAAAACATATATCTCATTAAAACAAATGATATAAAGAACACTTCATTTACATTAAGTCTGTATCCTAGAACAATTGTCTATAGGACATTAAAACCCCAACACAGTAGACAGAAAGGAAAAACAGTGTCTGCCGTAGACAGACCATGTGAGTATTTTAATGTTAACTTTTTGTAGTTAATATATATGTGGTATAGTATTTGGGGTAATTGTTTAATAATGGAATGTCTATATTGTATAAGTGAATTTTTTTATGTCTTTTGTTTGTTAGGTAAAAGTTGTAAGGGATGTCATTGTTTATTCTAGGAAAGCATTTATTTTGTTAACTTCGTGTGAGTATTATAATGTTCAGTTTTTGTAGTTAATATATATGTGGTAGGGTATGCCATTGTCTCTGTTGTGCACTTGAAGTCATTTATGCCTTTTGTGTGTTAGGTAAAAGTGTATGCCATTGTAAAAGTTTGTTAACTGTATGTGAGTATTGTAATATGCACTTTTTGTAGTTAATATTTAAGTGTAAGGGTATGCCATTGTCTTTCTTGAAATCATTTATGTCTTTTGTTTTTTTATATAAAACTGTATGTGAGTATTCATTTATTGTAATGCAGATCCTGAAGATGAATATTTCTATATCATCTTATATTACAATGGCCATATGAATAGGTATGGTTATGTTGGGGGAGATGTATACATATGGCCTGATGCACATTGGGATACACTGTCTCTTTTTGGGATAGTAGCTAAAGTGGTTAGTTTAGAATGTATTGGCCATTTTCAGTATTACTGGATGCAATTTGATGAAGAGATTACCACGAGTTTGAAACATCTAGGATCTGATGGTGATGTGTATCGTATGGCACTGGCTGGTGTACAATGTGGTGAGATACACATCTTTGTGAAGCCATTGACTAGAGAGGACATAATCATTGAAGATACTTATATGCTAAGGGGAGTTGTGCTGGAAGAGATAGATGAAGGAAAAGAAGCTACTGCTGTTAGGACCAAGGGTAAAGGAAAAAAGAAAGTGGCAGGGGGTTTACTATGTCTTGATTATAAGGGAGAAGCCAGTGCAAGTGATAATATGGGAGGTGGTGGTGCTGTGGGGAATAATACTGTGGGAGGTGTTGAAGATGTAGGTATAGGGAATGAGATTGTGGGAAATGCTGAGGATGTTGGGGGTGATAATGTGGTAGAAGATGAGGATATAGGGAATGAAGAGGAGGATATTGGGGGTGAGATTGTGGTAGAAGAGAAGGTTATAGGGAATGAAGAGGAGGATTTTGGGGGTGAGAATGTGGTAGAAGAGGAGGTTATAGGGAATGAAGAGGAGGATTTTGGGGATGGAGAGGAGGATATGGGGAATGAAGAGGGGGATGTTGGGAATGAAGAGGATTATGTTGGGGGTGAGAATATGTTAGAAGAGGAGGATGTTGGGGTTCAGAATATGGGAGAAGGTGAAGCTGTTGGGTTTGAGAATATGGGAGGAGGTGATGATGGTTGGTTTGAGAGTATGGTGGCAGAGGATCAAGTAGGGTTGGATAGCATGAGGGCTAATGATGATGAAGTTGATGTTGGTGTTCATCATAACATTGGGTTTGAGTACATGTGGGCAGATGCTTGTGCTGATGCTGGGTATAGTGGAGATGGTGAAGCAGAAGATGGACATGAAGAGGAGGTTGTCAATAGGGAAGAGGCAACATCACATGAAGCAAGTACTTCACAAGCACCAGTCCCCGATGCAGAGCCTGAGTTTGTTGATCCAGACTACGTACTTGAAGACGACGATGCTGATTTGGTTGAGGGTGTTGAGAATGCTCGGACTGGAAGACCAAGGACTAGAGCTGAGGTTAGGAGCAGTGGTGTTGAGAATGCTCA
The DNA here is from genome assembly GCF_963576675.1 of Euphorbia lathyris. Classification (NCBI taxonomy): domain Eukaryota; kingdom Viridiplantae; phylum Streptophyta; class Magnoliopsida; order Malpighiales; family Euphorbiaceae; genus Euphorbia; species Euphorbia lathyris. The sequence goes on along the minus strand of NC_088917.1, from coordinate 41,661,150 downwards.
GACTGGAAGACCAAGAACTACATCTGAGGTTAGGAGCAGTGGTGTTGATCCAAGCACCAATTTCGAGGTACATGATAATTCATCAGAATATGCAGATTCTGATTCATTGTATTCTGAGCAAGAGTCTGAAAATGGAGGCCTAGGTACCCAGAATTCAATTCAGAGAGAGATATGGCAGACCCCACTTTTGTGATTGGGATGCTTTTTAACAATGGTGAAGAGTTCAAAGAAGCCTGCAGGCATCACGAAATTAAAAATAGGTTTCACCTTTGGTTTCCCTTGAATACCCCAATCAAGATTGAGGCTGTGTGCAAAGGAATGGTGGGTGGGAAAGAGAAGTTGTTGGGGTTTAATGTCCTATAGACAATTGTTCTAGGATATAAACCAACTGTAAATGAATTGTTCTTTATGTCATTTGTTTTAATAAGATATGGTTTCATAACTGTATAAAGGCAACCTCTTTTAAAGAATTAAATGTGTCTAATAAAAGGAAATCCCTAAGTTTATTTAAAGTGATTATAAAGTGTTCATACAAGCATGAAATGAGACGAAATATTATAATAAACTAATAAACTTAAAACCACCCCAAGTCAAATGATATGTTTTGAATAGGGATTGACATAACACTATTGAGACTTGCATGTAACAATGTTTTCTGTCGAGACAGAGAGCTGATCTCATAAGCTTCAGATATGCAGATATCTGGACATTTACATGGATCCAATGAAATGGGTTCATTAGGATTGGGGACCCGACTTGAGATAACAGGATGGGTAGATTTATCCTTGTCACATGTTCATCTCATTGGTATTAATAGGTATAAGTAATCCTAAGACTGAAAGGAATGTTAATTAGTGATTCTAGATTATGGAATGTGATGCTTTGATCCTGTTGTAACACGATCCATAACAGGAATGACTCTGGGGTGTGTACGGCAGACGTTGGGTATCACAGGAAGTAATTGCAGGATAGTTATACATTGGATTCATCATTTGTCACTCCTGATAAATGGGAGATACGTCCAATGATCGCTTGTGGAAGACTTAACTCTAAATCCTTGCAAGGTGATAGCTTAAGACTTGAAATTCAAATTTCACTTAACCTATCTAATTGGAGTTAACTCGGCCTGTACAAGTAAAATGAACGTCTCGCTATATATGACTTGACATTATCCATAGTCATAAGATTCTATTCAAGGATGTAGTTGATGAAGGATCGAATTATACTATAACAAATACGGAAAGGTCAATGACAAAATCAACCTGTCTTCTTATAGCTCTAGGGGAATGTTTCGGATCTGCCAATCACAGTTCTCGTACTCATTCCGTTATACAAAGATTAAATATAATTCTAAGAAATTAATTTAATAGTTGTATACGGCTAGAAGCAATAAGAACCTAATGGGTCACACATAAGACTTGGAACCCAAAAGAGAAACAGATGTTAATTAATTGACGAAAGCCCAACTGAGTCCACTAAGGCCCAGTAACATAGGGGGCGATTTCTATGTGTTGCGAGACATAAGAAATTAATTTAATTTTAACAATTATAATTAGATTATGATTATGGATTAAATTAATTAAAGGATAAATAAATCAGAAAGTTTAATGAGATTAAATTGCTTCTAATTATTATCCTATTAATAAGTTATTATTATCTTTATATTTAGATATAATTATAGATAATAACAATAAGAGTTTTATTCCGAATTAAATTCTTATTCAACCTAATTCTATCTGACTAAGGTTTAGATGGAAGAGGCTATATAAACCCCCTTAACTGAGAATTTCGGCGAACACAGGCCATCCCGGAGAGAGAGAATTTTCGACCCCTACCGTAGTGGATCGTCTTTCACCGCTTGCTTTCGAATCAATTGATTTCATCTCTTTCCTTTTTCTCATTGATCTTGTGTTGATTAATTAAAGGCAATCTATCTTGATTGCTATTACTTGGTTGAGTTCTAATCGTTTACTTATATGTTTTGTTATGTTCATGAATGTAGAAAAGACATACAAAAGGAGAAATTCGTTTTGCTCCTCCTACATCAGCTCAGTTCACGATTTCACGGATTCCCGGAGATTGAACCGTCGGATCGTCACGATGTTTTGACAGGAGCTTATAGACACATCCTTCCTTGGTTTCACCGTTGGGATTGTCTGTTCAGGTAGGGGCAGATTGGTAGATAGTTTCTATCTCTTTTGAAGTTGTGGGCACTTTGTTTGCAACGGTAGATTGATCGTCATAAAGGTATTTATGTTTGTTGAAACACCTTTCCACATAATTTTGATTTGACAAAATTGTTTAAGTGTAACTAAAAAATATTCTAAACACACTAAGTTTAAATGCTTTGATTTATTCTACTAATGTGTTTGTTCAATGTTGAGTTACATTGTTTATAAGACACAAAGATTAAAAGGCCCAAAGCCCAATACGGAAGTCAAAGCCCAAGTCAAACATTTTAAGACAACTCGGCCCGCGTATGTCAAAACGCTGTCGTTATGTACAAAACGCAGCTCAGCGGAAGAAGGATCTAGAAGACCTTCGTGGAACAACTTCGGGACGAAGCTGCTGAGTTGATTCGACAAAGAGTACAAGACAGCAGTTGAGCAAGAACAACTTCTAGATAAAGTGTTTCCACTTTGGGTAAAGTTCAGAAGACACAGAATGCTGTCTAGTTGACCTTACCATAAATGGAGAGACATTCTGCCGAGCTGACCAAAAGCTGACCGAGGACAGAAGATACTCAAATCTGATTGGCCGAGAGCTCTGAGCAAGACAGGATGACAACGACAGGAAGCCGTTTTCCTCCAACGGTTATTTCGAAATTCGAAATGACCGATGCCTCAGACGTCTCTATAAATAGAGCCATTCAGTTGCTTCATTTAACACAGAACTTGATCAAGCCATTACGCTGACCAAATTTCTACGCAAAGTTCTGCAAGAAAAAGCAAAGAAATCTTACACCAAATTTCATATCTTTTGTGTAAAAATCTAGAGTGATTATTCAATCATCTAAGGTGTCTTAGCAATCGTTGTTTAGGACAAACACTTATCATTTCTAGAGATTAGAAAGGAGAGGCTGAGTACTCGGTTATAGTACTCAGCGAGAGATTAGGATTGAGTAGAGGTATAGAGGAATGTACTCTTGTTATACTCAGTTTCTAAGATTGTAAAAGGTTTGATGCTCTACCGTTAAAGAGCCCAGTAGAGAATTCGAAATCTTGAAACGTGTTTCGGGGACATGACGTAGGCTTAGAGGCTGAACCTGGATAAATCTGCTGAGTAATATCTTTCTAACCTTAAACTCTTTATTTATATATTGCTTGCTTAAATAAAAACTGACCAAGTAAAGAGGTCAAGCTGAGTTGTGCGCATTGGATATCTGAGCTCAGGAATAGACTCTAAGTGCTATCTCCTGACTCAAGTAAAAGAAACTGACCTAGTCACCAGTTGACTAAGCCAGTATCTTGCTATTCACTCAGCGCCGCTGTTAAAACCTTTTTCTCAAGAAAAAGAAGTCTGCCCTAACTTAAAATTTTTAAATAGTTCCTAACCCCCCCTTGGAACTATACTTGTAACGTTATAAGGGACCAACAAGTGGTATCAGAGCTTAAAAGCTCACTGTAAAAGGTTTAACCACCTTGAGCTGATCCCCACTATGGGCGAAAACAGCACTCGGTTTCTCCCAGGAAACCAAACAACTCAGATCTTACCTGAGGGGCTGTCCATTACTCGGCCTCCCCTATTCTTTGGGTCTAACTATACCTTCTGGAAGAATAGGATGAAAAATTTCATTCAGGCTACAAATATGAGTGCCTGGCTATCCATAGTCCAAGGCCCATTTGTACCTGTCGAAGTTGTGGCTGGCCAAACAGTTGTTAAAGCTGAGGCCAAATGGACAGAGGATGATCTCAAGAAGCTACAAAATCATGCTTCGGCTATAAACATGCTTCACTGTGCGCTCGATGCTGCAGAATATAATAAAATCTCAGGTTGTGAGTCAGCGCAAGAGATCTGGAAGAAGCTGGAGGTCACCTACGAAGGAACCAATAAAGTAAAGGAGTCCAAGGTGAACCAGCAGATGAGACTGTACGAGCTATTCGAAATGAACAATGATGAGGGAATATCTGACATGAATGCCAGGTTTACAAACATCATCAATGAGCTCAAGAGACTTGGAAAGATCTTCACCGAGGAAGAACAAGTCAAGAAGATTCTCAGGAGTCTTCCTAAAGACTGGCAAGCAAAGAAGACCGCTGTTGAGGAAGCTCAGGACTTAACCACCTACAAATATGATGAACTCATCGGCTCGCTGCTGACCCATGAGATATCAATGAAAAACTTCAAGGTGAAGGAAAAGTCTGAAGACAAGAAGTAGAAGTCTCTTGTCATGAAAGCTGACTCCACTGATGGGAGCTCAACAGATGATGAAGAGATGGCTATGTTCACAAGGAAGATGAAAAGGCTGTTCAGAAAGAATGACAAATATTCTAAGAAGCCTTACAGAAAGTTTGATAAGTATAAAGCTGAGTCCAGCGACAGCAAATACAAGAAGGACAACTCAAAGCCCATTACATGCTTTAAATGTCATCAAACTGGCCATATCAAGTCAAGCTGCCCCACGCTGAGGAAAGAAAAGAAGAACGGCAAAAAAGCAATGGTGGCAACATGGAGCGACAGTGATGAGTCTTCATCAACAGAAGCTGAGGCCACCGAGTCAGCAAAGATATGCTTCATGGCTGACGAACTTGCTGAGCCGTGCGTCTCTAAGCATGCTAACCCCTCCACTGCATCTGACGATGAGGAGCAATCAAATGAGGTAATATCACTTTCCCAGCTCAGAAACGAAATGGGTAATGCCCTGAGTAACCTCTATACACTTGTCAAAAAGTGTAATAGAAAATTAGAGCACTCAGCAGGCGCTGTGACGAGGTTGAAGAGGTCAAGCTAAGTGACCTCAGATTCCTTCTTCAGGACAACTCAACTTTGCATGATAACATGGAAATCATACATAAGTCTGTCTCTGAAGTCCAATCAGATTCAAAGAAACTGAGAAAGGACGTCACAAATATCCAAAACCAACTAAAGGTTCAAAACAAAAGAAATATTCCTCTGAATGCTCAGTACCGAAGTACTGGTCAGCAGAGATGGAATCCCCAGCGGAATGTCCAGTGTGACTTCTGTGGGAAGAAAGGACACACCATAAAGGTGTGCTGGCACGCTCAGCACTGGGGTGCTGACCAGTCAGTGAAAAATCCTAAACGGAAGTCAGTTGTGACTTCTGTGGAAAGAATGGCCATACTGTCCAAGTATGTCGCCATAAAATAAAATATTATGCTTTACCTGTTGAACCTAACAAGCAAGGACCCAAAAAGAATTGGGTACCTAAAAGTAACTAGTTACAATGCAGGTAAGCCTGAGGTGTGAGGAGAAGTCAAAGATGTGGTATATTGACAACGCATGCTCGAGGCACATGACTGGTGATGAAACTCAGTTCATCACGTTTGAGCGTAAACGAGGAGGAAGCGTAAGTTTTGGAGACAACAAAAAGGGTAAGATAGTAGGGTCAGGAACCATCGGAGGTAATCCTACTATTGAGTCAGTCTCCCTAGTCAGCGGACTCAAATATAACTTACTCAACGTAGCTCAGCTATGTGACAATGGGAGAAAAGTTATATTTGATGCTACTGGATGTAAAATATACGAGGGAAAAACAAATGAGTTAATTTTAACTGCCCCTCGGATTGATAATGTCTTTATGCTAGACTTAGAGAAAAAGTTTTCAAAAACTGTATGCTTAGTTTCAAAGGAAGAAAATTCCTGGCTATGGCACAAGAGACTTGGTCATATAAGCATGGACCTCCTGGCCAAATTAGCAAGAAAGCAATTGGTTGAGGGACTGCCTGAACTTAGATTTGAAAAAGATCAATTATGCCACGCTTGAAAACAAACCAAACAATCTTTTCATAGCAAAAACATTGTCTCAACTAAGCGTCCGTTAGAATTACTACACTTGGATCTCTTCGGTCCAGTCCAGCCGCAAAGTCTGGGTGGAAGAAGATTTTCCTTGGTCATTGTAGATGACTTCTCTCGGTACACTTGGGTTATCTTGCTGAGTAGCAAGGATGAGACCTTTGAGACATTCTCAAATTTGGTTAGAAAACTTGAAAATGACAAAGACCTAAAACTGGCTCACATCTGAAGTGATAATGGTGGAGAATTAAAAAACCAACTGTTTGTTGAATTCTGTGAAGCCAGCGGCATTGACCACAACTTTTCTGCTCCTAGAACGCCTCAACAAAATGGGGTTGTTGAAAGGAAAAACAGAACACTGGTTGAAATAGCCAGGACAATGCTGAGTGAGCATAGGCTTCCAAAGTATTTTTGGGGAGAGGCTGTTAACACAGCGTGCTATATTCTTAATAGGGCTCTTGTTAGACCTATACTAAAGAAAACCCCCTACGAACTTTGGAAAGGACGAAAGCCCAACATTGGATACTTTCGTGCCTTTGGCTATAAATGTTTTATTTTAAACACCAAAGATAGCCTAGCTAAATTTGACTCAAAAGCTGATGAAGCTATCTTTTTAGGCTACTCAACAAACAGCAAAGCATACAGAGTTTTCAATAAACGAACTCAAGTTTTAGAAGAGTCAGTACATGTTGAGTTCGACGAAACTAACCCTGCAGGAAGATATCTGCCGCTGACCAAGGATGATCCACACTCAGCACCCGCTGATCAAGATACAGCCGCTGAGTCATTCCCTCAAGGGCTGACCAAAGGTAAAAGTGAACCAAATATTGTTTTCACTGACCAGTCTTCACCTGCAGAAATTGTTGAAACACAGACATCACAAGACATCAATCTACCCAAGGAGATAAGGATTCCAAGAGGGCACTCAGAGAGTGCAATCCTTGATGCCGCTGAGAATACCCTGATGACAAGAAACCAACTCAGGAGGCACCTCAGCAATGTAGCCTTCGTCTCAGTTCAGGAACCTAAGAACTTCGCTGATGCTGAGGAAGATGAATTCTAGATGAGCGCAATGCAAGAGGAACTTGACCAATTCAGAAGAAACGATGTATGGGAGCTAGTGCCACATCCAAGGAGTCAGAAGACCATTGGAACAAGATGGGTCTTCCGCAACAAGCTGGATGAGCAAGGAAACGTAGTCAGGAACAAAGCAAGGCTTGTAGCTCAGGGCTATAGTCAGCAAGAAGGTATTGACTATAGTGAGACCTTTGCCCCAGTGGCAAGGCTAGAGGCTATTAGGATATTATGCGCTTATACAAGACATATGAACTTTAAACTGTTTCAAATGGATGTTAAGAGTGCATTCCTTAATGGAGTTATAAACGAGGAAGTTTATGTTAATCAACCTCCAGGGTTTAAGGATCCTAAATTCCCAAACCACGTTTATAAACTCAAAAAGGCTCTGTACGGCCTCAAGCAAGCACCACATGCTTGGTATGAGAGGCTGACCAGTTTCCTGCTGACTAGAAACTAATTCAGGGGCAAAGCTGATACAACCTTATTCATTAAGAGAAAGGGTAAAGATACCCTGCTGGCTCAAATATATGTTGATGATATTATTTTCGGTGCTACTAATGAATCAATGTGCAAGGAATTTAGCAAGCAAATGCAGACTGAGTTTAAAATGTCGATGATGGGAGAACTCAACTTCTTCCTTGGACTTCAAATCAAACAAGGGGAAAATGGCATCTTCATCAGTCAAGCTAAATATGCCAAGGAGATATTGAAGAAATATGATCTTGAAAATTGCAAGCCAATATCCACTCCTATGGGCACTGACACTGTCCTCTGTGCTGACGAGAATGGTAAGGCGGTAGACAGCAAATTGTATCGAGGTATGATAGGCTCTCTACTTTACTTAACAGCAAGTAGACCGGACATTCAGTTCTCAGTATGCTACTGTGCTAGATATCAATCTAACCCTAAGGAATCTCATTACATAGCTGTAAAAAGAATCCTTAGATATTTGCAAAGCTCAGTGAGCGCAGGTTTATGGTATCCCAACACTCATGGCTTTACACTCATTGGATACACTGACGCTGACTATGGTCGAGACAAGCTAGAACGAAAAAGCACCTCTGGAGGATGTCATTTCTTAGGAAGCTATCTTGTATCCTGGTTCAGCAAGAAGCAAGCGTCAGTAGCCTTGTCTACCACTGAAGCTGAGTACATTGCTGCTGGTCACTGTGTTGCTCAAGTCCTATGGATTAAGCAACAGCTTGAAGACTATGGTGTTCAAACAAAGACAATTGAGGTCAAATGCGACAACAAAAGTGCAATTGATCTATCAAAGAACCCAATTCAACACAGCAGGATGAAGCATGTCAGCAGAAGACATCACTTCATTAGAGACCATGTACTCAAAGGTGAGATAAAGCTGACCTACGTCCCAACGGATGAGCATCTTGCGGATATCTTCACAAAGCCATTGGATCGTGAACAGTTCAGCATACTGAGAGAAGCCATTGGTATGTTTAATCCTCTTCAGTAAATTCCTGTCCTAAATGTAAATTTATGCTGAGTGAATTACTACGCTGAATGATTTATGCAAATGCATGCTGAGTGATTGTTATGCTGAGTACTTAACGAAAAATATATATCAATACTGAGTAAATGTGCACACCGAGTAGTAATCTCAAACTGAGAAATCATCCTTTTATATACTACTGACCACTCAGAATATTAAACGCTTAGTATTCTAAACGTTGAGTGTTAGATCCGTTGCATTAAATGCAAAAGCACGCGAATAGCCACCTAGGATGACGTATGCGCCGAATGTGTCATAAAAGCCAGGATCTTTGTCGGTTGACAATCCCAAGGCAAAACTGACACATGGATTCGATAAGATCCACTCTTCACCGCTATAAATAATGGGTAAATCCCCAATTCTTATTTTCTTTACACTTACCGAATTCTCTGGCAAAGCATTCTCTCTCTAAGACTGTCAAAGCTTCCAAATCTTTTTCTGAAACAATGACTAGAGTTTCCGTTAACATCTCCGGTGCCGGTCAACCTAAGACCAGTTCCGATGAACCCTCCAGGCAAGCTACTTCGCCTGAAACTACAAAGGTCACTATGCCGAGCAAAGGCAAAGCTGGCCAAGCCACCTCATCTAAGGGAAAGTTGACCAAGGTCAGAACCTATACCAAGGTATTCGAAGACGTTAGGGAATGGAAAGTAGACTTCTCACGATGGGTCTCAGAAGCCTTCGTAAAAACTGAGCAACCCTTCTGCGAATGGGTATCAAAGAATGGATGGACCGAGCTGTTCTCCATCAGAGATCACACCTACCCTGACCTAGTGAGGGAGTTCTACCACAACCTCCGAGTTGCCAATGATAACCAGGACTATCTGGTAACTGTGGTAAAGGAAAAGACCATTTTTATAAACCTACCTATCTTGCTAACTTGTTAAAGTTAAAGAATGAGGGAACAAAACTGAGGAGATCTGGGGATCACGAAGGAACTGGGTACGATACCACCTTCTGCAAGCCCGCTGGCCACTCTGGAGAAATCTCCAGCACCTCAATGGGTCAGCACCAAAAGATGGCCCACTATCTGCTGACCTACTTCATTTATCCCAAGATCAACTGCACCACCTCAGCAACGAACTTTGAGCAATGCTTCATATGGCATATGCTGTCATACAAACCGATCAACATGCCAGTATTCTTGATTACTGGCTTCTAAAGGAGCACTGGAACTCTCAGGCTGGGCTCGCTCATCACCAGAATCCTCTTAGATCATCAAATTGATCTATTTGAGGAAACTAAGGTTAGAGGATCTGAGATAACCGCTGCTTCGCTGAGGGCTTTGAAGTTCAATCAGCCAATAAAGAAAGGAAAAGCTGCTGCTGAACAACAAGTTGAGGAAACAGCTCCAAAGCAAAGCAAAAGGACAAAGGCTCCAGCTGCCCGAAAGAGGAAAGCTGTTGGGACTCCTTCAAAGAAGGCTGAGCCTATGACTAAGAAACACAAGTCAGCTGCTCATCAAGGTCAGGAAAGACCTAAGTCAGCTGAAAAGAGGAGCAGGCAAGATGAGCCTGAAACAGAAGAGCATCCCCTGATGAAGAATAAGTCTTCAGAAGTGACCCCGATTGATGCTATCCCTACTGACATCGTTGTGCCTGGTGATTCTCACTACACACAGTGTCAAGGAACTACTGCAGAGCAACAGCAAGAAGATGATGTGCAACTGGATGATCAGTTCATTGCACAAGTTGAGGATGAGTTAGATGGCGATGATGAAGAAGATGATGAACAAGGAGAAGAACACAGTGATGATACTGACTCCGAGGAGACAGCTAGCGAGGTTGATGCTGAGCCAACCAATACTGAGTTGGCTGCTGGAGATGAACAAGAACCTGACCAACCCAATGTTGATCAAGAACAAGAACAAGCTGACCAGCTTAATGCTGATCAAGAAGAAACTTCTCCCTCTCACTCAGGAGAGTCTATTCAAGCTGACACTCCTCCTCGAAGAAGAAGATTAGTTAAGGCAAGTCAGAAGTCTGACATCGACCTTCCTGTTCAAAAACCAACTGTCCCTGACTTTGTTATCCAGAAGCCGACCAAGGATCCTTCTGCACTCAAGTTGAAATTTTTCAGAAAACAAACATCTTCTACTCCACCGACTTCTCTTGAAAAGCAAGCCTCTGTTTCTTCACCAAAGGAACACGCCGACTTGAATGCTTCCGCTAACTCTACAAGCCAAATGGAGCAAATTCCCATCAATGCTGCTACTACAAGCATTGTGCTGACTCAGGACATTCCTGCTTCAGTCAGCACAGACAGCATTCGAATTACTTCTTCTGCAATCAACACATCTGCCGATCCATCAGCTCTACCCGAGACTCAAGTGCAGATTGAAAACACAATTCCAGTCACTGACCATGTTATTCCTCCAACTCCTCTTCCAACTGGTCAAACTGAGGAAACTAGGCAAGTTAATGAAGGCTCTCTCAACTACTTGCATGCCACCGAGTCTGGTAAAAGAATCATCGACTCGGTGCAAACATTAATCAAAGACCTTCATCAAACCACTCCACCTACTACTGGGTCTTCTACTATTGAGACAACTCAGCTCTCCCACGTAACTCAGCTTCTCAATGAAGTTAAGGGATTCAAGGATTTGCTGAGTGTCATAGTTTCCATTCAAGCACAGCAACCTAAGCAGGATTCCATCACAAAGCTGGCTGAGCTCCAGCTGACAATTGTTCAACACCTCAACACTCTTCAAGGTCAAGTTCAGACCTTGTCAGCTGCGAACACACGATATGCAACTTCTGATGAAGTCAAAATGCTCTTTGCTCAGCTTCACACCGAGCAAATCAAGACCAACGAGCAAATGGTCTCCTATTCTCAATGCTCAGTGGAGCAAATTGGAGAGGCTGTTTGATTGTTGAACTTGAACAAACAAGAGATGGACACTGACGCCATGAAGCAAAATGAGATATTGTCTGTCACCAAACAAACCTTCAATCATGTACGTCACAGCAACATCCAGCGTCAATACTACGACACATCCTTACTGAAGACATTTCATCATGTCATTGCTGGTCTGTCCGATGCACTTACCTGGATAGGTAAATCTCAAGCTTTCATAGTAAGCATGATCAGCGCTGCTGAACTCAATATACCCACAGAGGTCTCAGATGATGGAGTTGCTATCTTTGACGGCGTCAATGAAAGCACTAATAGACTTAAGGCGTTGTCCACAGAACTGACCAGAGCCATCTTAACCGACGCCTTTAGGATTCCTCCTCCCGATGCTGACAAAACGGGGGAGAAAGAACAAGCTAGAACACAGCATGAGCATAGTCAGTCCAAACAAAAGAAAAAGAAATAGAAATTAGGCTAGCTCAGTGATGCTAAGTTTGTAGTCTCTATGTTTATGCTTATCTTTTGTTGTATACGCCGACTACTTCTATTAATATCAATACTTGCATCTTTTTATCCAAAACCTGATGCTGACTATTAAGTTATTATGTATCTTCAATTACATCAACTATGTTTAATGCTTATAAAACTATTGATTGTAACCAATGCTGATAATATGTTTGACATTGACTTGTATGCTTATAAAACATTGTCTTATAAAACTCATTGAACAACAAATTACTCAGCGCCCTCTGAATGTTAAAACTTTCGCTTAAACACTGAGTAAAATATAATATGTTTCATGAGCTGACCTATATCTGAAAACTGACCTTAGACTTACTCGATTAAACCTTCAAATGTTTAGAGTAAAACTAAGTCAGTAGCTCAACCTTGACGGGGGAGTTTGCTAAGTTATATTAGGTCAACTATCATGGGGGAGCTCAATACTGAGTTCTTCGCTGAATAGTTTTGCCAACATCAAAATGGGGGAGTTTGTTGAAACACCTTTCCACATAATTTTGATTTGACAAAATTGTTTAAGTGTAACTAAAAAATATTCTAAACACACTAAGTTTAAATTCTTTGATTTATTCTACTAATGTGTTTGTTCAATGTTGAGTTAAATTGTTTATAAGACACAAAGATTAAAAGGCCCAAAGCCCAATACGGAAGTCAAAGCCCAAGTCAAACAGTTTAAGGCAACTCGGCCCGCATATGTCAAAATGCTGTTGTTATGTACAAAACGCAGCTCAGCGGAAGAAGGATCTAGAAGACCTTCGTGGAACAACTTCGGGACGAAGCTGCTGAGTTGATTCGACAAAGAGTACAAGACAGCAGCTGAGTAAGAACAACTTCCAGACAAAGTGTTTCCACTTTGGGTAAAGTTCAAAAGACACAGAATGCTGTCTAGTTGACCTTACCATAAATGGAGAGACATTCTGCCGAGCTGACCAACAGCTGACCGAGGACAGAAGATACTCAAATCTGATTGGCCGAGAGCTCTGAGCAAGACAGGATGACAACGACAGGAAGCCAATTCCCTCCAACGGTTATTTCGAAATTCGAAATGACCGATGCCTCAGACGTCTCTATAAATAGAGCCCTTCAGTTGCTTCATTTAACACAGAACTTGATCAAGCCATTACGCTGACCAAATTTCTACGCAAAGTTCTGCAAGAAAAAGCAAAGCAATCTTACACCAAATTTCATATCTTTTGTGTAAAAGTCTAGAGTGATTATTTAATCATCTAAGGTGTCTTAGCAATCGTTGTTTAGGACAAACATTTATCATTTCTAGAGATTAGAAAGGAGAGGCTGAGTACTCGGTTATAGTACTCAGCGAGAGATTAGGATTGGGTAGAGGTATAGAGGAAGGTACTCTTGTTATACTCAGTTTCTAAGATTGTAAAAGGTTTGATGCTCTACCGTTAAAGAGCTCAGTAGAGAATTTGAAATCTCAGAACGTGTTCCGGGGACAGGACGTAGGCTTGGAGGCCGAACCTGGATAAATCTGCTGAGTAATATCTTTCTAACCTTAAACTCCTTTATTTATATATTGCTTGCTTAAACAAAAACTGACCAAGTAAAGAGGTCAAGCTGAGTTGTGCGCATTGGATATCTGAGCTCGGGAATAGACTCTAAGTGCTATCTCCTGACTCAAGTAAAAGAAACTGACCTAGTCACCAGTTGACTAAGCCAGTATCTTGCTATTCACTCAGCGCCGCTGTTAAAACCTTTTTCTCAAGAAAAAGAAGTTTGCCCTAACTTAAATTTTTTAAATAGTTCCTACCCCCCCTTGGAACTATACTTGTAACGTTATAAGGGACCAACAATGTTCAATCCCTCCTTATATGAAATAACGATTAACGGATCTTGGAAAAAGGAAATAGGTAAAAATTTTATATTTCCGCTGCCAAACGTTTGCCTATTTTCCTTCAGAAGTGTCCATGGAGAGCATATGCCTCTAGAGTAGACATGAAGGACAAAGCCAACCAAACAATACAGTTGAAGAGTGGGACTTTCAAACACCAATGCAGCAAAGTCCATAAAAACTTTCATATGACCTACAAGTGGATATGTAAGAAATACTTAGAGAGTTTTAGAAGTGATGCTGATTGGAAGTATCAGGCTATGATGGATGATATATCGAGAGTGATGTCACTCACAGTTGGTAGGATGGCAGCGTATAGAGCAAAGTGTTATGCTTTGAAGATCATACATGGTGATGAAAGGAGCCAGTACGATAACATCTTTAGGTATTGTGTACTAACTATTTGATCACTTAATATTATGTTTTGTAGTGTGCACTAACTATTGCTATTGTTATTGTTTAATACTAAACAGATATAGAGCTGAGATATTAAGATCAAATCCCGGTGTTGGTCCCGTGTAACGTGACAAGATTAGTTCCAAGGGTGGGATAGGAACTATTCTAAATTTTTGTCCGTTAAGGCTGACTTCTTTTCTTTGAGAAAAGGGTTACACAGCAGTACTGAGTAGTTTAAGACACAAGCTTAGTCAACTGGTGACTAAGTCTGTTTCTCTTCTTGAGTCAGGAGATAACACTTGAGTCTATTCCTAAACTCAGCTTCTCAATGCACTTAACTCAGTGTGAGTTTGTTACTTGGTCAGTTTTATAGCAAGCAATATATAAAGGAGTTAAGGGTTAGAAATATGTTACTCAGCAGACATATCCTGGTTCGGCCTCTCCGCCTACGTCTAGTCCCCGGAACTCGTTCCGAGCTTTTTGAATCCTCTACTGAGCTCTTTAAAGGTAGAGCACGAAACCTTTTACAACAGAAGTTGAGTATACAAGAGTACCTTCCTCTATTCCTCTACTCACTCCTATTACTACCGCTGAGTACTATAACCGAGTACTCAGCTTCTCCTTTCTATACTTCTAGAAATGATAAGTGTTTGTCCTAAACAACAATTGCTAAGACACTTTAGATGAATAAAATCACTCTAGACTTCTACACAAGATTGGAATTGGTGTAAGATTTGCTTTGCTTTTCTCACAGAACTTCAAGTATCAATTTGGTCAGCGTTTCGACTTAATTGAAGATCTGTATCGAATGAAGCAATTGAGAGGCCTATTTATAGTGACACTTCAAGCACCCGTGATTTCGAAATAACCGTTGGAGGCAAACGGCTTCCTGTCGCTTTCACTCAGTACGTGCTCAGTGTCCTCAGCCAATCAGATTCTTGTATCTTCTATCTTCGGCAGTGCTCAACAGCTTTTCGTCAGATGGAACAGAATGTTTCCACATTTATAGTAAAGTTTTCCAGACAGCTTTCTGCGTCTTCTGAGCTTTACCCAAAGTAGAAATACTTTGTCTTCAAGTTTGTTCTGTTCTGCCGCTGACCTGACTACCTTGTCGCTCAACTCAACAGCTTCGTCTTGAAGCCATTTAGATGAAGGCTTCTCGATCCTTCTTCATGCTGGGCTGGTGTTTTACTTAGAACGACTGCGTTTTGTCTTCCTGGGCCGTGAGGTCTTGATCTGTAGACTTGGGCTTGACTTTCTCTTGTGGGCCTTTAGGCTTTTTATCTTAATGTCTTATAAGTCAAATAACTCAACATTGAATGAACACATTAGTGTGAATAAATCAAAGCATTTAAATTTAATTTGTTAGAATATTTTTATCACTTACATAAATAATTTTGTCAAATCAAAATCATGTGGAAAGGTGTTTCAACAAACTCCCCCATTTTGATGTTGGTAAAAAATATTCAGTTAGGAACTCAGTGTTGAGCTCCCCCATGATAGTTGACCTTGTTTTTCTCAAGATACTCCCCCGTAAGGGTTGAGCTACTGACTTAGTTTTACTTTAAACATTTTAAGGTTTAATCAAGTAAGTCTAAGGTCAGTTTTCAGAATTAGGTCAGCTCATGGAACATATTCTTTTTACTCAGTTAAGTTATGCGGAAGATTGAGTTTAGATATCAAAGTACGCTGAGTATATCTTTTGTTCAATGAGGTTTAGTTAAGAAGACATATAAAAGAGGTCAACGTTTAGATCAACACAGCAGACAATCATAAAGCAATATGAATAAATAACACAGTTGATTTATTGAAGATACGTTAGTTTTTAGCACAAAACGTAAATAAGCATCACATAAGATTAGTCAATTTGAATAAGAGATGCATAAGTTTAGATTGATGGTCAGCAAGACAAAATACGCCAAATAACAACAAAGTACAAGTCAAGATCTTAACAAATCTAGCCAAACTATTTCTTTCTGTTGACTTGGGCAATATTATCTTTGCCTTTTCCCTTGGCGTGTCTTTGTTGCTGCTGACTACCAGATGCTTCTCCTGTGTGCTGAGTTCTATCAGCTTGTTCTTTCTCCCCCGTTTTTCCATCATCGGGTGGAGGAGGAATGAAGGTGTCGTTGAGAGCAGCACGAGTTAACCTCACGGAGTATGCCTTAAGCTTTTTCATGCTTTCATTGAGACCATAAAAAACGGGAACACTATCATCCAAGACAGAACCGGGAATCCTGACCGAGGCACTGAGCATACTCAGAATATATTCTTGAGACTTCCCAACCCAGGTGATAGTATCAATCAGCATGGCATAAGCTTGATGAAACATCTTAAGCAAAGCCGAATCATAATACTGACGTTGAGCATTTGTGTGACGTGTATGTTTGAAGATGGATTGGGAGTATTGCAGAAGCTCATTTGTCTTGAGTTGGTCAGTTTCCATCTCTTCCTTACTCAAGTTGAGTAGATGGACAGCCTCACTAATTTGCTGAATGGAGCATTGGGAGGAGGAAGAGAGTTGCTCGTTGGTTCTGGCTTGTTCAGACTGAAGCTGGGTAAAGAGGTGATGAACCTCAGAAGAGGTTGCATACATTGAGTTCGCAGCTGACAGGTTTAGAAGTTGACCCTAGAGAGAGTTTATGTGATTTACCATAGTCAGCTGGAGTTCAGCCAGCTTTACTAGTGATTCCTGCTTGGGCTGTTGAGACTGGAGAGATGTCATAACACTCAGAAGATCCTTAAGACCTTTGATTTCGGTGAGAAGCTGAGTGACAGAGGAAAGTTGAGTTTGCTCAACATGAACTGACCCAACGGCTTCGACATTGGATTGATGAAGGTCCTGGAGTAAGGCTTGAGCTGAGTCAATGATTCTTCGACCAGACTCAGTGGCGTGCAGGTAAGTGTAGGATCCATCAATGTTTGGCCCAGATGCCGGAATATGAGTATCACCAGATGGAGGAGGTGTTTGGTGCTGTTCATTATTTGAAGTGCCAGCGTGGTCAGTGGCTGGACTTTTATTTTGACTACCAGTAGGAATTGACTGGTTGAAATTCTGCTCTTGAGGATGTGGAAGAGGGTGATCGGCAGAGTCATTTAACTGCTCAGAGTCAGGCTGAAGCTGACTAGTTTGAGGAGGTTGAGGAGTTTCAGAACTGACCTGAGCAGGTTTTTCCTTAGCTATCTCAGTATGTTGAGCAGCAGGAACTTCGAGCACTTGCTCGGTATGAACTTGACCTTGAGTAGCAGTTGAGTCGGCATGTTCCTTAGGTTGAGAAACAAACGCTTGCTTTTTCTTCAATTTTCTTGGAGGAAGCTCAGTGTTGTTGGAGAAGAATTTGAATTGAAGGCCAGTGAGGTTAGTGATAGGATCCCGCAGAGGTGAATCATCCAGAAGGTCAATAACTAGAGATTTATGAGCCTTTTTCTTGAGGCGTTTGAATGTCCTAGCCTTTGGAGGAGAAGGGTCAGCAGGAATGGAGTCAAGAGACTCAGAGGATGAATTTTGCCCAAGGTCAGCATAGACTTTTGCTGTTGGCTCAGCTTGTTCCTCAACCTACTCCGCATCAACTGTTCTCATCTGCTCAGCAGCCACTGCTTCAGTTTGCTCAACATCCACTATTTCCTCAGTGTGAAACTGATCTCCGAAATTACCAAGTTCTTCCTCTTACTCAACAGGTGGTTACTCGAGATCAATGCCTTGACTTCTCACAAAATGAGAGTCATCGGAGATTACCGAGGCAAGAGGGGCTGCGTTAATGGGATTCAACCCAGAGGATTTCTTGCTCTTCTTCCTCAGAGGTGTTTCTGGAGTATCCTCTTTTGATTCTTCCTCAGGGTCAACTTGCCTTTTGAGGTTTTCTGTTAACTTGGGTCCATCCTGACCTTGCACAGCTTCAGCTTTCTTGCCTTTGGACACAAACCGAATCTTTTTCGGGGCAGCATCAATGTCTTTGGAAGAGGTTTGAATGGCTTTCCTCTTTCTGTCAGCGCGAGCTTGCTTTACTTTCTTCCCTTCTCTGGTCAGCATGCCATGTGGTTCCTTATCCGCAGTCCCCTTTCCTTTCTTAGGTACAATCGGTTGGTCAAAGGCCAGACCGAATAATGCAGCTGCAGTAATCTCAGTCCCCCAGACTTCAATTTCCTCAACCAAGCTCACCTGATAGTCTTTGAGGATTTTGGTGATAAGTGAGCCTAACCTAAGGGTTCCAGTACTTCGTTGAAAACCACCGATGAGAAAAACTGGCATGTTGATCGGCTGGTAGGTCAGCATGTGCCGAATGAAGCACTGCTCAAAGTTAGACGCTGAAGATGTGGAGTTGACCTTTGGAAAGAGGAAGTTGGTCAGTATGTAGTGTGCCATTTTCTGATGCTGACCCATAAAAGTACTAGCGATTTCCCCTGAATGACCGGCGGTTTTGCAAAACTCAGTGGGATACTTAATTTTACCGTGGTCATTCGTTGTTCTGAGTTTAGCTCCTTCGGTTTTCAGCTTGAGCAGTTTGGCAAGGTAAGGAGGGTTGATAAAGATGTCTTTCCCTTTGACCTTGGTGACCATGTAGTCACTGTTATCATCAGCAACTCTCAGGTTAGCGTAGAATTCCTTCACCAACTCTGGGTAAGTGGATTCTCGAATAGAGAATAGCTCGGTCCAGCCATTCTTAGAAATCCACTCGCAGAAGGGTTGCTCAGCTTCAACAAATCCCTTCGAGAACCATCGGGAGTGGTCAATCTTGTATCCCCTTACACTTTCGTAGACCGGTGTGTAGGTTCTCTCTATTGGTTTCTTCCCCTTGTCCTTCTGTTTCTTTGACGATGTAGCTTGGTCAGCCTGGGGTTTCTTGCTTGGGGTAATGACCTTAGAATGGTCATGCTGACCTTGTTCTTGAGACTTGGTGGGAGTCTCGCTATATTCCTGCTGAGCAGGAGATGGAGGGTTTTCATCGGAGCGGTTATCATCGTAACCGGCACCGGAGATATTCTGAGAATCGTTAGACATGATTCTTAGAGATTTTTGAGAGGTTTGGGATTTTTAGAGAGATAGAATTTGATTGCCAGAATTTCTAAGTGTAAAGAGGTAGAAGTGGGAATTCATCCGCTATTTATAGGGGTGTCGAGTTGATCTGAAGCGTTGAGGTGGCGGTTTGACCTGGAGATAATCAACCGACAATGATTCTGGCATTTATGACACAATCGGCGCATGTGTTTTCTAATTATTGTGCTTACGTCATCCTAGGTGGCTATTTAATGCGCGTGCTAGTATTAATTCTACAACGGATCTTTTACTCAGCGTTAAGAATGTCATACGTTTGGTATTCTGAGTAGTCAGTTTTACGTAGAATAATTATTCGTGTGCTTAGTAACTCAGCTTAAGATAATCACTCAGTGTGTGCATTTACTCAGCATGGGGGATTTCATATCATGTTATACTCAGCATGCAATAGTTACTAATTTAGCACGAATTACTCAGCATGGTAATCACTCAACGTTTAATTTAAGCATAGAATTTTATTGAAGAGGATTAAACATACCGATGGCTTCTCTAAGTATGTTGAATTGCTCACGAGCCAGTGGCTTGGTGAAGATATCAGCAAGCTGCTCATCCGTTGGGACATAGGTCATCTTGATCTCTCCCTTGAGTACATGGTCTCTGATAAAGTGATGCCTTATGCTGACATGCTTCATCCTGCTGTGCTGGATTGGGTTCTTTGATAGATCAATGGCACTTTTGTTGTAACATTTGACTTCAATTGTTTTAGTCTGAACACCATAATCTTCCAGCTGTTGCTTAATCCAGAGAACTTGAGCAACACAGCTTCCAGCAGCAATGTACTCAGCTTCAGTGGTTGACAGGGCTACTGACGACTGCTTCTTACTGAACCAAGACACAAGACAGCTTCCAAGGAAATGACATCCTCCTAAGGTGCTTTTTCATTCAAGCTTGTCTCGTCCGTAGTCAGCGTCAGTGTATCCAATGAGTGTGAAGTCATAAGTATTGGGATACCATAAACCTGCATTCACTGAGCCTTGCAAATATCTAAGGATTCTTTTTACAGAGTTCTCAAGTTCATACTTCTTCAATATCTCCTTAGCATACTTGGTTTGACTGATGAAGATGCCATTTTTCCCTTGTTTGATTTGACGTCCAAGGAAGAAGTTGAGTTCTCCCATCATTGACATTTCAAACTCAGCCTGTATCTGCTTACTAAATTCCTTGCACATGGACTCATTAGTGGCACCAAAAATAATGTCATCAACATATATCTGAGCCAGTAGGGTATCTTTACCCTTCCTCTTAATGAATAAGGTTGTATCAGCTTTACCTCTGACATAATTTCTAGTCAGCAGGAAACTGGTCAGCCTCTCATACCAAGCACGTGGTGCTTGCTTGAGACCATACAGAGCCTTTTTGAGCTTATAAACGTGGTTTGGGAACTTGGGATCCTCAAACCCTGGAGGATGATTAACATAGACTTCCTCGTTTATAACTACATTAAGGAATGCACTCTTAACATCCATTTGAAATAACTTAAAGTTCATGTAACTAGCATATGCACATAAAATTCTTATAGCCTCTAGCTTTGCCATTGGGGCGAAGGTCTCACCGTAGTCAATACCTTCTTGCTGACTATAGCCCTGAGCTACAAGTCTTGCTTTGTTCCTGACTACATTCCCTTGTTCATCTAGCTTGTTGCGGAACACCCATCTTGTTCCTATGGTCTTCTGGCTTCTTGGGTTTGGCACTAAGTCCCATACTTCATTTCTTCTGAACTGATCAAGTTCTTCTTGCATTGCACCCATCCAGAACTCATCGTGCTCAGCTTCAGAGAAGTTCTTTGGTTCCAGAACTGAGACGAATGCTACATTGCTGAGGTATCTCCTGAGTTGATTTCTGGTCATCAGGGTGTTTTCAGAAGCATCAAGAATAGCACTCTCTGAGTGTCCTCTTGGTATTCTGATCTCCTTTGGTAGAGTGATGTCTTGAGCTGGTTGTGTTTCAACAATCTCTGCAGGTATAGATTGGTCAGTGAAGACAATTTGAGTTTCGCTTTTACCTTTGGTCAGCCCTTGAGGTAGTGACTCAGCGGCTGTTTCTTGGTCAGCAGGTGCTGAGTATGGATCATCCTCAGTCAGCTGCTTATCTTTTCCTGCAGGATTAGTTTCATCGAACTCATCGTGCACGGATTCTTCTAAGACCTGAGTTCGTTTATTGAAAACTCTATATGCTTTGCTGTTTGTTGAGTAGCCTAAAAAGATAGCTTCATCAGCTTTTGAATCAAACTTAGCAAGGCTGTCTTTAGTATTTAGAATGAAACATTTACAGCTGAAGGCACGAAAGTATCCAATGTTGGGTTTTCGTCCTTTCCAAAGTTCGTAGGGATTCTTCTTTAATATGGGTCTGACTAGAGCCCTATTAAGTATATAGCAAGCTGTGTTGACAGCTTCTCCCCAAAAGTACTTCGGAAGCCTACTCTCACTCAGCATTGTCCTGGCTATTTCAACCAATGTTCTGTTTTTCCTCTCAACTACCCCATTCTGTTGAGGCGTTCTAGGAGCAGAAAAATTATGGTCAATGCCGCTGGCTTCACAGAATTCAACAAACTGTTGATTTTTGAATTCTCCACCATTATCACTTCGGATGTAAGCTAACTTTAGGTCTTTATCATTTTCAAGTTTTCTTACTAATGTTGAAAACGTCTCAAAGGTTTCATCCTTGCTACTCAGCAAGATGATCCAAGTGTACCGAGAAAAGTCATCTACAATGACCAAGGAAAATCTCCTACCACCCAAGCTCAGCGGCTGGACTGGTCCGAAGAGATCGAAGTGTAGCAACTCGAGTGGACGCTTGGTTGAGACAATGTTTTTACTGTGAAAAGATTTTTTTGTTTGTTTTCCATACTGACAAGCATTGCATAATTGATCCTTTTCGAACTTAAGTTCAGGCAATCCCTCAACTAATTGCTTTCTTGCTAATTTGGCCATGAGGTCCATGCTTACATGACCAAGTCTCATGTGCCATAGCCAGGAATTTTCTTCCTTTGACACTAAGCATACATTTTTTGAAAATTTCTTTTCCAAATTCAGCATAAAGACATTATCAACATGAGGGGCAGTTAAAATTACTTCATTTGTTTTTCCCTCGAGTATTTTACATCTAGTGTTATCAAATATAACTTTTCTGCCATTGTCACATAGCTGAGCTACGCTCAGTAAGTTATATTTAAGTCCATTGACTAGGGAGACTGACTCAATAGTAGGATTACCACCAACGGTTCCTGACCCTATTATCTTACCCTTTTTGTTGTCTCCGAAACTGACGCTTCCACCTCATTTACGCACAAGTGTGATGAACTGAGTTTCATCACCAGTCATATGCCTCGAGCATGCACTGTCAATGTACCACATCTTTGACTTCTCAGCACATCTCAGGCTTACCTGCAATATAGCTAGTTATCTTTAGGTACCCAAGTCTTTTTGGGTCCTTGTTTGTTAGGATCAACAGGTGAAACATCATGTTTAATCTTATGACGACACACTTGGATAGTGTGCCCATTTTTCCCACAGAAGTCACAGCTGACCTTCCGTTGGGGATATCTCGTTGGCTGGTCAGCACCCCAATGCTGAGCATGCCAGCACACCTTTGTGGTGTGTCCTTTCTTCCCACATAAGTCACACTGGACATTCCGCTGAGGATTCCATCTCTGTTGACTAGTACTTCGGTACTGAGTGTTCAGAGGAATATTTCTTTTATTCGGAACCTTGAATTGATTCTGAATAGATGTGATGTCCTTTCTCAGTTTCTTAGAATCTTATTGGACCTCAGAGTCAAACTTGTGCATAGTTTCTATGTTGCGATGCAAAGTTGAGTTGTCTTGGAGAAGATATCGAAGGTCACTGAGTTTGACCTCTTCTATATCGTCACATCGCTTGCTGAGTGCTCTAACCTTCTTTTTACACTTTTTGATAAGTGTGTAGAGGTCACTCAGGGCATTTATCATTTCATTTCTAAGCAGGGGTAGTGATATTACCTCAGTTGAGTGTGCCTCATCGTCAGATGCAATGGAAGGGTCAGCATGCTCAGAAACACAAGGCTTAGCAAGCTCATCAGCCATGAAGCAAATCTTTGCTGACTCAGTGGCATCAGCTTCTGATGATGATGACTCATCACTGTCACTCCAGGTTGCCACCATTGCCTTCTTGATGTTCTTCTTTTCCTTCCTCAATGTAGGATAACTTGATTTGATATGGCCAGTTTGATGACATTCAAAGTATGTGATGGGCTTTGAGCTGTCCTTCTTGTACTTGCTGTCGCTGGACTCAGCTTTGTACTTGTCAAACTTCTTGTAAGGCTTCTTGGAATATTTATCATTCTTTCTGAACAACCTTTTCATTTTTCTAGTGAACATGGCCATTTCTTCATCGTTTGTTGAGCTCCCATCAGTGGAGTCAGCTTTCATGACAAGAGACTTTTTCTTCTTGTCCTCAAACTTCTCCTTCACCTCAAAGTTCTTCATTGAGATCTCATGGGTCAGCAGAGATCCAATGAGTTCATCATACTTGTAGGTGGTCAAGTCTTGAGCTTCCTCAACAACAGTTTTCTTGGCTTACCAGCTTTTGGGAAGACTCCTCAGTATCTTCTTGACTTGCTCTTCCTCAGTAAAGATCTTGCCAAGTCTTTTGAGTTCGTTGATTATGTTTGTGAATCTTGAGTTCATTTCAGAGATTCCTTCATCATCATTCATTTCAAACAGCTCGTACAACCTCATGTGCTGGTTCACCTTGGACTCCTTAACTTTGTTGGTTCCTTCATAAGTGACCTCCAGTTTCTTCCAGATTTCCTATGCTGACTCACAACCTGAAATTTTATTGTACTCTGCAGCATCTAACCACAGTGAAGCATGTTTATAGCCGAAGCATGATTTTGTAGCTTCTTGAGGTCATCTTTTGTCCACTTAGTCTCAGCTTTAACAACCGTTTGGCCGTCAACAGTTTCAACAGGAACAAATGGGCCTTGGACTATAGAAAGCCATGCACTCATATTTGTTGCCTGAATGAAGTTTTTCATTCTGTTCTTCCAAAAGGTGTAGTTAGACCCGAAGAACAGAGGAGGCCGAGTAATGGACAGTCCCTCAGGAAGAATCTGAGTCGTCTGATTTCCTGGGAGGAAACGAGTGTTGTTCTCAGCCATTGTGGGGATCAGCTCAAGATACTTATATCTTGCTCAGTGAGCTTTTAGGCTCTGATACCACTTGTTGGTCCCGTGTAACGTGACAAGATTAGTTTCGAGGGGGGGGGGGGATAGGAACTATTCTAAATTTTTTTCCGTTAAGGCTGACTTCTTTTCTTTGAGAAAAGGGTTACACAGCAGTGCTGAGTAGTTTAAGACACAAGCTTAGTCAACTGGTGACTAAGTCTGTTTCTCTTCTTGAATCAGGAAATAACACTTGAGTCTATTCCTGAACTCAGCTTCTCAATGCACTTAACTCAGCGTGAGTTCGTTACTTGGTCAGTTTTATAGTAAGCAATATATAAGGGAGTTAAGGGTTAGAAATATGTTACTCAGCAGACATATCCTGGTTCGGCCTCTCTACCTACGTCCAGTCCCCGGAACTCGTTCCGAGCTTTTTGAATCCTCTACTGAGCTCTTTAAAGGTAGAGCATGAAACCTTTTACAACAGAAGCTGAGTATACAAGAGTACCTTCCTCTATTCCTCTACTCACTCCTATTACTACTGCTGAGTACTATAACCGAGTACTCAGCTTCTCCTTTCTATACTTTTAGAAATGATAAGTGTTTGTCCTAAACAACAATTGCTAAGACACTTTAGATGAATAAAATCACTCTAGACTTTTACACAAGATTGGAATTGGTGTAAGATTTGCTTTGCTTTTCTCACAGAACTTCAAGTATCAATTTGGTCAGCGTTTCGACTTAATTGAAGATCTGCATCGAATGAAGCAATTGAGAGGCCTATTTATAGTGACACTTCAAGCATCGGTGATTTTGAAATTCGAAATAACCGTAGGAGGCAAACGGCTTCCTGTCGCTTTCACTCAGTATGTGCTCAGTGTCCTTGGCCAATCAGATTCTTGTATCTTCTGTCTTCGGCAGTGCTCAACAGCTTTTCGTCAGATGGAACAGAATGTTTCCACATTTATAGTAAAGTCTTCCAGACAGCTTCCTGCGTCTTCTGAGCTTTACCCAAAATAGAAATACTTTGTCTTCAAGTTTGTTCTGTTCTACCGCTGACCTGACTACCTTGTCGCTCAACTCAGCAGCTTCGTCTTGAAGCCATTTAGATGAAGGCTTCTCGATCCTTCTTCATGCTGGGCTGGCGTTTTACTTAGAACGACTGCATTTTGTCTTCCTGGGCCGTGAGGTCTTGATCTATAGACTTGGGCTTGACTTTCTCTTGTGGGCCTTTAGGCTTTTTATCTTAATGTCTTATAAGTCAAATAACTCAACATTGAATGAACACATTAGTGTGAATAAATCAAAGCATTTAAATTTAATGTGTTGGAATATTTTTATCACTTACATAAATAATTTTGTCAAATAAAAATCATGTGGAAAGGTGTTTCAACACCCGGCAGTACAGTTACGGGCAAATGGAAGGATACCAAGTTTGTTGGAATGTATGTATGTTTGAGTGCACTCAATTCAGCATTCAAGGCAGGATGCAGAAAGCTCATATCAGTTGATGGCTGGTGGTTGAAGGGATTGTATGGAGGCTAATTATTGTCTGTTATGGGCATAGATCCCAATGATTGTATATTCCCTATAGCATATGCAATGGTGGAGACAGAGAGTAAGGAAACATGGACATGGTTTCTGGAATTACTAGCTAATGGTTTGGAAATAAATAACAGCAGCCAGTGGACATTCATGTCTGACAGGAAAAAGGTAAGTAACTCATAACATTGTTTTTGGTTTTCAGTAATTTGATGATGGTCCATATTTATATTGGTGTGCATTGACAGTGGCTGATTGGAGCAGTTGAAATGCTTTCCCAGAAGCAGAGCATAGGTTATGTGTACGTCATATGTACACCAATTTCAGGACGAGATTCAAGGGGAAAGAGTTAAAAGATCTTCTGTGGCATGCTGCAAAGGCACCATACTTGGACTAACATGTGGAGTGGCTGAATAAGATAGAAGCAATTTCACCTGAAGCAAGAGAATGGTTAAGATAGAGGCCTAGTGAGCATTGGTCAAGGGCTTGCTTCTCATTAAGGTATTAGGATGCACATGTATAAGTTGTTACTGATATAATACTTGACTTTGTGTAACTGTGTAATTGTGTATTGGCAGGGCGCAATGTGATATGCTATTGAACAATTTATGTGAATGCTTCAATAAGTATATACTTGATGCAAGAGATAAAGGCATCATTACAATGTTCGAGATGATTAAAGTAAAGCTTATGAAAAGAATTAAGAGCAAAGCTGAGCTAATGAGGAGGAGTAACAGAAGATTTTGTATAAGATATTGAAAAAACTGGAAGCAAACAAGGATTGGGCTAGACATTTTAAGCCAACCTTCTCTGGTGGTCCTAGAGTACAGATAAATGGCTTAGGTGAGCAATATATTGTGAACTTGGATGATCGTGAGTGCAGTGTCAGAAGATGGCAGTTAACAGGTATACCTTGTTACCATGGATGTGCTGCCATAATTGCACAAAATGATGATGCAGAGAACTATTTAGCAGATTGCTACTCAGTTGAGACATATTTGAAGGCATATGTACAATTTTTAGTGTTATGTGTGTGAATGCTTACAATAGCATATTTGACAGTGTGTTCTACTTCGTATTTACAGGTGTATAACTTTATAATTGAGCCAACTAATGGCATGGACATGTGGCCAGAAGCAGATTCAAGATTTCCTACTGAACCCCCATCCGCAGTTAGAACAAAGCGTGGCAGAAAAATTAAAGTGAGGAAAGAGGCAGAAGAATTAGAGGAGGCAGCAAGGAAGGGCAAATTGAGTAGAAAGGGGAACATGTACATGACATGTAGGAAATAAGAGGGTAAGGGTCATAACAAGAGGACATGTTCATCCCAAGGACAGCCATCAAGTGCCCCGCAGGTAAAGGTTATAGAAATTGTGAATGAGTTGTTATTCAATTTATAGTAAATTGTGATTGAGTTGCTATTGAATTGCTAGTAAATTATGATTGAGTTGCTATTGAATTGCTAGTAAATTGTGATTGAGTTGTGTAATTTAGTTGAGTTGCTATTGAATGGATAGTAAATTGAGTTGCTATTGAATTGGTAGTAAATTGAGTTGCTATTGAATTAATGGTAAATTGTGTTGCTATTGAATTGTTATTGAATTTTTCTCAGCCAAAGAGGGCAAGAACCAGTACACACATGCCTTCCAATGTGCCTAGCCCAGCTGCACAACCAACATCTGTTCATTGGTTTATGGATGTAAGTGTACCTCATATAGCATTCTGTGCTAAATGCTGTAAAATTGATGTTGCACTTTGTTAAGAGGCTGATGTTATTAAAATGCTTGCTGTAGGGTTCAAGCTAGAGCATTCCCCCAACTCAAACCTTAACTAATGCTGGTGGACCATAAAGTGAGGCACGCACTCAAGATTCAAATGCCATGGCCTTGAGTGTTACTTGTTCTGTATATTCTGGAACCTGTTTTGGTGTGTTTTTGCACATGTTTTTGGTGTTATGGCACATGTTTTTGGTGTTCTGGCAAGTGTTTCTGATATGTTCTTTAAATTTTTGGGACCCGTTTTTGATATGGTATGTGTATACCCAATAGTGCCTTTGTAAATCTTTGGAACACATTTTGCTCAATGATAGCAATCTCTGTTTTTTTATCAATGAAAGCACATGTTTTTGGAACATATTATAGTTTGCTCACACTCAAAAGAGAAGTGTTGGTTTTAAGCACATATAAGTGTATTGCCTAATGCCCCGTAATTATGCCCCATAATAATGCCCTTTGTAAATAATGCACCTAAAACCATCATTTCTATCTAACCCATCAATAGCTTAGAAATACAGCTACCAAGAAAAACAGCATAAAAAATCCCAACCGAGTTGCACATTTGTCCTCTCTTGCTTTCTTTCTCATTTCTCTGGCTCTGGATTAGTTTCACTCCTCCCTCTATTTCTCTTTCCATTGGCATGTCATTATCATCGTTTCGTTCTCTTCACAATTCTTCAATCTCTCACATTCTTTCTCAATTTTATCTAACTTCCGCAGTAATCCCAAGATGACAGATTTTGCCATTTCGTTCATTGGAGGATCCATCCACTCAAAGAATTTACAAGCGTTTCGAGTCTGACAAAGAGAAAAAAAATTAACAGAGCTTAACAGATCACAGAGAAGAGGACGATGCAAATTTTTGATTTAGAACTAACTTACCCCAAAATTCTTACAGTTGAAATATCTTCTCACTGGGTTTGAATCTCTCCAAGACGTTGAGAGAGGTGTTTGGATTCCGCAGTGGCAAATTCATCCTCCCCCAAAGTTCTGTACATTCTGCGCAGAGGATGAAGAAGGCTTATCTTGGATCTTTTTTTGAGTTTCGCAGCCCCCAGCCCTTGCGTTGCGTGTACAGGTGAAGCCCGCTATTTTTAAAGATTAGGGTTTTTCCTTTTTTGTTTTTTTTGCAGCTCTCGCGATGAAGAAGAATCATGGATGAACGAGGAAGACGTAATGTCGGATGAAATAGGAGAGAGGAGAGAGGAGAGAGAATTTATATGTTTTATAATTTTTTTAAGGGAAATAGAAAAGCGATGTAAAGGTCTTTTCGCATTAATTGGGAAACGTTTTTAATTAGCTGAAAGTGGAAATAGATGATGTGGCAGCGTTGACCTTAGTTGACCAGTCATAATAACCGGATGTACACTTTAGTGTGAGGTCATCTGAAGTTTGTACAATTTAGTATGCAAAATTAAAGGTTGTACACCAAAGTGTGATAACAGGTAAAGGTTGTACACCACGTATGTAATTGTTGAGCGATTTCCGCAAGTGCACGGTTTCGCTTGTAGTAATAAGATATCGATCCCACAAGGAACGTTTTTCAACAAAAACTTATTTAGGTGTAGATTAAATACGGCTTAAGGTTTATATTAATAGATAATCGTTTATTTGAAATTGGTTTTGAGATTGATTGAATAAGAATTAGGGAAGAATATGTAGAATGTTAGAAATCAATTCTGTTTGGAGTATGAATTACAAAACAGAAACGTTTAGTGTTTAGAAAAAGAGAATAAATGTATTCATTTGCATTAAGCAAAGAAAACAACTTTAAACTTTGTATAAATTATAAAAATGTAATAACGTAAATTCCTTCAATTAAAGGGCTTTGAACTGCAGACAATCCTCCTACGGTCAGGTTAGATTGCTACCTTAACCAAATTAATTCTCGAAGAATGAATTTGCCTAAGTGTTCAACTAAGTTTCCTTGTAAAGATATTGAATTTAACTACGTTTTAATGAAAACTCCAGAACTCACTTCGGATCAATTACAGAAGTGCTACATAAAAATTTATTGAATTGCATGAACTTTATTAGATGAAGTATGAATTTGATACAAGTTTACAGAGAACAAGAAGCATAGAAGCTTTCGTCGACTTTCAAGTTCCGGGTCGTCAATCCTTTCCTCGAACCTTGATAGAGTTTGTCAGGCTCAGGGTCGAATCCTCTACTTAATCTTCTCGCTGAATCTTCGGAATAGAGATGGGTCGTCTACTACCAGAATGTAAACTAATATAAACTAACCTAAATCTAAATCTAAATGCTACTGTGTTTGTAAGTATTTGATAAACAATGTGTGTACATCAAATTGCTTTTTACAAAATCGAACTTTCCAACTCTGAATCGTTTAACTCAGAATTTCTGCATTAATTTTGTACTAAATCTTAACTCTAAAAAAATCATATATCAACTCTGAAATCAACTCTTTATTTATAGATGTTGAAGAGTCGAGTCTAAGGAACGTATCTACTGCGAAGGGACGTTCTTATCCAATCGAACGGACGCGTTTCTTTGAAAACGAACAAGTATATGTTGTGCTGCCTGAATTTCTGAACTTACCGAGAATGTAAATTCTCAGCCGAGAATGGAGAAACATTTTTTCAGCCTTCGAACGAAAGGGGGAAGTGTCTGGGTGACGCGTGTCGCGACCGAGAATGGAGGATTCTCGGTCGTGACACGGGATGTTTTTCTCCGTTTCTGACTTCGTCCTCGTCCTCATTTCGGTGCGTTTGATTTTCGTCGTCTTTGACTCTTTTTGTAGGGTTTTCCTTTGTTTTTGACCTCTTTTCGTTCCTATTTGGATTTACCATATATTTAGGTACCTTGCATGAAAGAAACATATTCGGACGTAAAAGTACGCTAAATAGATATAAACAGCACAAATTCGTAGTGAAACTGATGTAAATATTAATGATATTTTAGGTATATTTTGGGCTTAACAAATCTCCACACTTAATCTTTTGCTAGTCCCGAGCAAAATTTCACTGAATTTATTCTTTAACTAACCTCTTTATGAAAATAAAACATATATCTTTGTATTTCATTTTAAATTAGTTAAGCCGAAAAGACTAACTTCGCATGGCAAATTTATACGCAAAATATCAAACTAACTTAGAATAAAAGCGATTTATCATTCATCTTGTATTTCCAATTTTTAAATTGAAGTATTCAGGACGATATATAAGCACGCATGTTATTGAGTCTTTCGTCTCAATGCATTTCAAAGCACAAAATTTCCTTTCCCAAGACCTAAACTATTGCATTAAAATGAATTGAATAAGTACTTAGGTTAATTTATTTGCTTAGTTACGCCCGAGATAAGGGTGGTCTCGATCGTAACTTAATATGCATTTATTATTTGCTTTTGTGTTCGCTTAAGCGGTACCGACCATGCCATGGGTGGACGCAATCGTTACGTTAAACTTAAACACGCTTAATTTTTGTTTTAAAACGTTCCTTCCATACCTCGATTGTGATAAGGGTGATCGCAATCGTGGCCAAAAGTAAACGATACTTCATTTTTCTTCCCTTTTATACCTCGATTGTGATAAGGTTGGTCTCAATCGTGGCCAAAAGTTAAGAATACGACTAATTAATTATCATGAATTATAAAAATTAAAATTGTAAATTGGGAAAAAGAAAAATAACACATTCATCCTATATTGACTTAAAATTCAACATGTATTATGGCTAAAGTTTCCTTAAAAACTTCAATTGGTGTTAATGTAAGACGAAATCAAACCGAGCTGAAAATTGTTAGTTCAATTTAATGCCTATAAACCTAATTGAAAATTAAAAATAAGATTTATTGTATCATGATATAAAATAGAGATCGGAAATAAAGAATTTATTTACTTAAGTACATTTACTCGAGACATTTTTACTTAAAATCGTATCGAAGATTTGTGAAAAATTTAAAAATATTGTCCGTATAGAAATATTATTTCTATTGATAATGATAACCTAAAAATAGCCATAAGTTAAATGTCGACTTATACATATGAAAATGTAAGGTTATAATGATATTACTTAAAATAATGTCATTTTGAAAAATACTATGTAAAATACTATGTTTTGAATAAAACGTTGCAAAATGTGTTGCATTTGCATCAAAGAAATGTTGCCTTTTAAAAAATGTTAAATGTTGCGTAAAAATTATTTCGTTGCATTAAGTCGTAATAAAAGTTAAATGATATATGCAATATCTCCTCCCACACTTAAATTGGACCATGTCCTCATTGGTGCAAAAATCGATAAAACACGAAAAATTATACGGAATAACTCATACGGAATAAGATAAAAATTAAAGTCATCTTAAGAAAATAGAAAAAGCATTCATCATAATTGAAAAATAAAATTGTACCAAATAAAATGGAAATAAAAATTGTACCAAAACATAACAAAGGAAATGTTAAAGAAAAGATAAAACCTAAGCATGTGAAGGTGAATCCGGTGGAGATGGTGAAGTTTCAACGTTTTGACGATGGAAGAACGAGAGCATCCGACGACGGGTGGACTTGTGCTCCCTCCTCAAGTTGTTGAAATTGTCATTCATTACCATATTGTTCTCAACCAAATCATCAATCCTTAAATTCATTTGTCGATTATGTGAATTGATTTGGTTCAAAATCCGCCTTAAATCAACCGGATCATCTTCTTGTGGTGCTTGGGGTTGTGCTTGTGGTGCATCCTCCGCTTCCTCCTCTGCTCCTCCTTCTTCGGTACCTACAAATTGAGAACTCGAAGCTCCTCCTCCAATATTACCACGAAGATGGTCAATACGTGATTCATAAACAAAAATGAGAGGACATGAAGAAACCAATAAGTGAGCTCGTTCAAGAGCCAAAATATTCAAAAGCGGAACATAGCCATGGTAGGTAGACATATCATAATCGGCCAATTCTCCACGTGCACCCAAAACTATAACGGTAATAAAATTACCTAGAGGGACTTGAGTAATGTGAGCCCTCGAAGCACGATACAAATTTTCAAATAGCATACCAATGCTATCAACCCTTAAACCCTTCAACAAGCAATAAAAATCGAACAAATCCCGAACTTGAATCTTGGAACTCTCAACACGACCAAACAATGAAAAACTCAAGAATTTGTGAAAGAAAAACAAACAATTGTCCTTAATCATCTTGGTTGAAGTATTTTTTTGAATAAAAATGGTCTTAACCCGAAAGAGTATTCCAAATTGTGTCATTATCAAAATCCTTAGGCTTGTCAAAGAAATCACTAGTAGGAAAACCAAACATATTTCCCATTGCTTCATAATCAATAGTGTAAGTCACACAATTGTTTCTAAAGGTAATGAAATTCTTCTTGTTACCAATTTGCAAAGTGACCAAAAATTCCACAATATACTCCGTAATACTAAGAAATCATTGAAGCAAAAGTTTGCCAACCAAAAGTATCAAGGTAAGCAGTAATCCGAGTAGAGAAGTTTAACTCTCTTACCGAATCAAAATCAAGAAAGTGCATGTCCACAAACTCCCTCTTCGTATTTGAAAAATGAGTGAAGCGAGCGGCCTCTTCCTCGGAAGCTATATCAAAATAAGCTCCACAACGTATACGAAGGCGATTGGCTTCCGTAACCTTGGGTTTAATTTCGACAACTTTGGTTCTAGGCATGATGATGGTGTTAGGGTTTGAAAATAGAGAAGAAGAGATGTAGAGAGAATAGCGAAAGGTTAAAGAAGAGTTGGGAATGGTAAGGGTTAATGAATGAAAGAGAAGGTAGATGAAAGGGGTAATTGATTGAGAATGGTGATGAATAAATTGGGAAGAGTAAAAGTTAGGTATTGGGAAGAGTTTAGAGTGAGGGATTGGGTAAAAATTGAGGTGATGTGATGTTTGTGTAAGGAGTAGGTATATATAGGGTTGAATAGAGTGAATTTTAGGTAGATTAGGAATAGGAATAGGCAAATTTTAGTGCCAAAATCGGACTCTACATGCCATATAACACGCGTGTCGCGACCGAGAATCCGGATTCTCGGTCGCAACACGTCAATTTCAGAGAGAAAATTTCTCTGAAATTGGCTCGTTTTCACTGATCTCACCGAGAATATTTAATTTTCGGCAGAGAATTCGCCCCTAGTGGCTGAAAATCGCGCATATGAACTCTATTCGTGCAATTTTCTGAGTAATTACACTCTGAAATGAATTAAAACTGTACCTGTACTTAAAAATGCAATTTAAAAAGCATTCAATACAAGGAAAACCAAAGGTTTGTCCTTATTAATGGGGGAATAATGAACAATTATGAAACATTAATGCTTTAATTTAGAGTTAATGAATCATTAACGTATATTGAAGTATATAAGTTAAATGAATCTTCTTAAATGAAATAAATACAAGTTCATGTATGTATTAATTCATTTTAAAACCTTAAACTGTTAAACAAACGAATTAAGTATGATTCGGATACATAATTTGATGAAATTATGGACATATGTGTTAATTATTATGGAAGATCATATAAGTTCATTAAATCATTATCATGTTCATATTGTAAGAATGATTAGAATTGATTAACATGAAATGGATTTTATACAGATTGATTCATTATCGTATAGAAATTGGAACAGATATATAAACCAGAATCAAACTAAGAAACGAACTGAAATGAATAGAAATTTTATTCAATAACACATATTTACGAATTAAACAACATATATGTTGGTCTCGTGTAATTAGTTCCAGGGGGGTTAGGAACTAATGTAACTTTTTCGCTTAATTATGCTGACTTAATTTAATTCTTTAAATTACTTTACTCAGTTTTGGTCAGCAAGGCCGAGCGAGATGTAACACAGCTTTAGTCAGAGGCTGACTAGAACCGTTTTACTTGTGAGTTGGGAATTAACACTTAAGGTCAGCTTCCAACTCAGCACTCTGATTACTCAGTGTCAGCTTATCAATTTATATCCTGAGTAATTTAAGCAAGCAACACATACATATATATATGAAGAGAAAGGGTTAGAAATTACTCAGCAGACTTATCCTGGTTCGGCCTCACCGCCTACGTCCAGTCCCCAGAATCCTTCCGGGATTTTTCAATCCACTACTGAGCTCTTTAAAGGTAGATCACAAACCGTTTACAAAGCAATTGAGTATGCAAGAGTACCGTCCTCTATTCGTCTACTCAATCCTACTGAGCGCTATAACCGAACACTCAGATTTTCTCTACCACTGAGTACTAAAACCGAGTACTCAGCACCACTCTCTCAATTTTTACAATTGATACAAATTTGTTCTTTCTAGATAAAGAACACTTTAGATGAATACAAATTCAATCTAGACTTTTACACAGAGATAGGATTTGGGTGTAAGTATTTTCTTTTCTTATTTGTATGTGCTTGTATGTATGCTTTTCTTTTTGTACTTCGGCAAAGGATCCAAGTGATGAACTTGTCCTTTTATAGTGAAATCTGATGCTTCAATCATTTGAATTTGGATGTATCCGTTGAGCATACTCAGCAGATACTCTTGAGATTTCCCG
This sequence comes from Euphorbia lathyris, assembly GCF_963576675.1. Lineage (NCBI taxonomy): Eukaryota > Viridiplantae > Streptophyta > Magnoliopsida > Malpighiales > Euphorbiaceae > Euphorbia > Euphorbia lathyris. The sequence continues at coordinate 41,625,960 of NC_088917.1, read as the reverse complement.
ATCCAAGTTATCGATTCTGTCATCCGGGCATAGGATTGATGATACATCCTGAGCAAGGCAGTGTCATATTGTTGACATTGAGTGTTTGTTTGCCGGACCTGCGCAAGGGTGGTTTGAGTGCATTGCAGAATCTCATTTATCTTCACTAGGTCAGTGTCCATTTCCTCTTTATTCAGGTTGAGTAGGCGAATGGCTTCACCAATCTTTTCGATGGAACACTGAGAGGAGGAGGAGATAAGGTCACGAGCTCCGGTCATCTCAGAGGTCAGTTGGGAGAAATGTTGATTAACCTCAGCAGAGGTTGCATATGTTGAGTTCACAACTGATAAGGCATTGAGTTGACCTTGGATGGCGTTCATATGATTTACCATCATCAGTTGGAGTTCGGCCAGCTTCACTATTGACTCTTGCTTGGGCTGTTGAGATGCGAACGATGTCATGACACTCATCAAGTCTTTGAGACCCTTGATTTCAGTCAAAAGCTGAGTGACAGAGGAGATATGTGTTGGCTCAATATGACCAGACCCAGCAGTATCGGCATTAGTTTGATGAATATCCTCAAGTAGAGCTTGAGCTGAGTCGATAATCTTCCTGCCAGACTCAGAAGCATTTAAGTAGGCATAGGATTCATCAGTTTGTGGTTCAGAGGCCGGAATTTTGTCAGCACCGGATGGAGGAGGTGTTTGGTGCTGAGAAGTAGAGGTGCCAGCTTGGTCAGCAGCTGCACTTTTAACCAGGTCAGCAGCAGGAGCTAACTGATTTTCATTCTGCTTTGTTGGAGTAGGAAGAGGTGGATCAGCAGAGATATTGACCTGCTCAGTGTCGGTCTGAAGTTGAGTAGTTTTTGAAGGTTGAGGCAATTCAAGACTGATTTGAGCAGGAGTTTCCTTTGCTAATTCATTGTTTTGAGCAGCAGGAACTTCGAGCACTTGCTCAGTGGAAGGTTGAGCAGAAGTGTCGGCAGAGATTGGACCCTTAGGAACTGTTGGGTCGGCTTGTTCCTCAACTCGAGAAACAGAGGCTTGTTTTTCCTTGAGTTGTTCCGGAGTGGGCTCAGTGACAGTGGAGAAGAATTGGAACTGAAGCTTGGTGAGGTCAGTGATTGGATCTCTGAGTGGGGAGTCATCCAACAAATCAATGAGGTTGGGCTTTTGAGCCTTGCGTTTGAAGCGCTTGTCCGTACTGTCCTTAGGAGTTTTGGTTGGTTGAGTAGGATCAGCAGGAATAGACTCAAGGGACGCAGAGGAGGAGTTAAGGTCAGTACCAAGGCCTTCCACAACCTTTTCCTTCACTGGTGACTCAGCAAGATGCTCAGCTTGGTCAGCATCTACTGGTTTACTTTGCTCAGCAGCAACTTTCTTCGCACTAGAGATTATTCTCAGCTTCCTCGGAGCTGTGTTGATATCTGATAACAACCCAAATTATTCTTGAATAAGGAATAAGGGAAAATTAATAGAAATAATGGCAAACCATTATTCATTCTAAAAGAGATATTTATGCATGATTAATATGGAATTAATGACAATTATTGCAGGGGTGGATATGCAAATAATGGAGAAAAGTAAGGAGTTTCTATCATTATGCCAAACCACGTGGACCATGGCGAGATACGCCCGATGAGAGCGAGTAGTGGAGACCCGCCATAGCTCTCAAGGAAAGCGTACATACGCCTTGACGGATCTAAGAATACCAAAAGGCGCCTCTATTACCATCCATGAATGGGAATAAATACAATTAAATGGCAATAAACAGCCATTAAAGGGGAATAAAGGCTTGATTGTTCGAATACCTCAACTCTGAGGGTTTCAATGATAAATGCTGGGATTAATGGAGAATTGATAGTAATCAAAGATGGGTAATGACACGACTCTTCACCTGCTTCCCCATTAATGCTGAAGGTTACAGAAACCTATATAAATACCCCAGCTTCCTAGGATCAAAGGTACACTTACTGATTCTCTACTTTTGTGCTTACAGTTTATTCTCAGAAATATTACTGACTTTGGCATCGGAGTGTCCCCGGCGGATCCCAACGGCGCCTCACAGGGAAGTGCTCCGATCAAGGATTTTCCCAAGTTATCAATATCTTTTGCGGATTGGTCAGCTTTCCGCTTTTTGTCCTGTCTAGTTCGGTCAGCGGGTTCCTTTTCAACCATTATCTTCTTCCCTTTCTTGGTCGGCACATCATGTGCTTCTTCAACCATATTATCCCCTTCTTCATTTTCAGCTGGTTCCTCTTCAACCGCTACCCCCTTTCCTTTCTTAGGCTTAATGGGTTGGTTATAGGCTAAGCCGAACAGCAGTGCCATTGTGATTTTCGTACCCGAAATCTCAATTTCTTCGACTAAGCTCACCTGGTGGTCCTGAAGAATTTTTGTGATGAGGGAGCCCATCCTGAGTTTCCCTGTACTTCGTTGGAATGTGCCTGTTAGGCATAAAATTGACTACATTTTAACGTGTTAATTATAATGAATTAAGGGTGTTTGTAGTGTTTTATTGCAAGAAAGAAGGTCTTATAGGTGCTTTTATGCAGATAAGGAAAGACTTAGCCGAATAGACTGGAAGCAGCCTGTTCGCACATACCAAGAGGAGATTATGCCATTCTTTGATCCAACGGTCAAACACCGGAACTTCTGATGATGGACAGCGACTAGACGGGATGCAGGTACGACAGTAGTTGCAGGCAAAGAGGCGGATAAGTGCAGGCGGAAAGCAACATGATGAAAAGAAAGCTCGGCCCTTGAGTGTTCAAGGGTCAAAATGATCTTCACCCCTTTTAGCAATTTTTAGATTTATGAACTTTTGACTTTGTTTTGTAATTTATTTTGAGCGGATACTTTTCTAGTACCATTTTGGACCCTGTCCTTTCCTTTAAATAGAGGTAGTAAGGAAGGAAAGGATCGCACTTTTTAGAAAACACAAATATAGACCTTGCGGAGGAAGGAGAGCTCCATAGATGGAGTTTTAGAGCTTTAAACTAGCAGATTGCTAAATAGTGCAGCCAGAAGGAGTTCTTTAACTGTTTATGTGCAGAGCTGGACCTCCTGTTTTTCCTATCGATCTCGAGTTAGAGAGAACGTGTAGACGAAACTGAGCGGGAGCTCGACGTGCAAGACAAAGAGAGCGACAAAGAGAAAGAAGGATGGCTAGAAGGGTACCACCCGAACAGCCAGTTCAACCCAATCAAGAGGAAGAAGGAGAGAATAACAATCCTCTTGTTATGAGAATCAGAGACTATTCGAGGCCAACCATGGAAGGACATTCGTCGTGCATTGTGTTGCCCAACGAAGGAAACAACATGTTTGAGGTGAAAGCATCGATGATACAAATGTTGCAGGCAGCAGTACAGTTTAATGGATACCAGTCAGAAGATCCAAATGGGCATATCCAGGAGTTCATAACACTATGCAACACTTTCAGATCAAACCGAGGGGTTTCTGACAACGTGATCAGGCTAAAGCTGTTTCCCTTTTCTCTAAGGGATAAAGCAAAGAACTGGTTGAGAAACTTGCAACCAGGAACGATCACCACTTGGGAAGAAATGGCCAGCGCATTTTTGATGAAATATTTTCCACCAAGACAGGCCATTAAACTCAGAAATGAGGTATCCCATTTCGTGCAAGAAGAGGATGAATCCTTACCCGAGGCATGGGAAAGATACAAGGGACTACTAAGAAGGGGACCAAATCATGGCATCCCCATGTGGATGCAAGTGCAGAACTTTTACAATGGAGTCACCAACATTTATAAAATCCAGATCGAATCCATTTGGAAACCCTGAAGATCTTGAACCACAAGCCTTGTATGACCTTATTGAAAGAGTAGTGAGCACGAGTTATAACTGGCACTCCGCCAGGAGTGAAGGAAAAAGAACGGGAAATGATGATGTTGTGTCAAAATTGACCAGCCAGGTGGAACAGATTGCCAGCCAGCTCGGCAAGATAAATGTGTCGTCGATTCATAACGAACCGTCGTTCAATGATATATGTGATTTTTGTGGAGGGTGTCATTTCAATACCAACTGCCCTGGAGTTAAACAAGGGAAAGGTAAGCAAGGAGAATGTGATTATACCGGGTATAATCAAAGAAATCCACCAAATCCATACTCAAACACCTACAACCCAGCAACAAGAAATCATCCAAATTTCGGATGGACAGGCCAGCCTAATCAGTAGGAACAACAAAGATATCAACAACAGCAAGGAGGACATTACCAGAGGCAACCTCAATAGCATTATAAACAACTTGTTCCTCCCAAGGAAGACGTAGAGCCAGACATGAAGACAATGATGATGCAGTTCATGAAGCAGACACAAGCGTCAATTAAAAATCTGAAAACACAAGTCCATCAACTAGCTGCATCTACGTCAAAAAGGAAGGGAATAATGCCAAGCAACACAGAGCCAAACCCCAAGGGCGATGTCATGGCCATCACTCTGAGATCTGGTAAGCAAACTCAACCAATTGTATCTACTGATGAAAATGCTGAGTGTGCAGGAACATCCGAAAAGGCTGAAGGAGAGCAGGAACAAACTGTTCCTAGTCAAGAAGAAACCGTCGGGATAAAATCCACCAGTGATCAAGATCAGGAGGAACGAGGAAAGATGCACAAGCCACCTCCACCCTATGTTCCACCTGTACCTTATCCAACAAGGTTAATTAACAAGAAGCTGGAAGAACAAAATTCTATGGTGCTCGACACCTTGAGGAAGTTGCATATCAACATTCCCTTCGTGGAAGCACTTGCCCAGATGCCGACGTATGCAAAATTCCTGAAAGACATCTTGTCAAACAAGAAAAAGATGGAAAACATCTCAATGATCCAACTCAACAGGGATTGTTCTTCAATACTCCAGAACAAGCAGCAGCTTCCGAAAAAGCTAAAAGATCCAGGGAGCTTTTCTATTCCCTGTTCGATTGGCAAGTTAAATATTGAAAATGCACTATGTGACCTAGGAGCTAGCATAAACCTTATGCCATATTCTGTATATGCTAAGCTAGGATTAGGGGAACCACAACCAACCAGAATGTCTATTCAGTTGGTCGATCGATCAGTGTGTTATCCTAGGGGAGTCGTGGAAGATGTGTTGGTCAAAGTAGGAAAATTCATATTGCCTGTTGATTTTATCATAATGGGCATAGATGAGGACTTGCATGTTCCTATTATCCTAGGTAGACCATTTTTAGCAACGGGTAAAGCATTGATAGATGTGGGAGAGGGACAACTGTTATTAAGAATTAATGGGGAAGAAATCATTTTTAGAATGAATGAGGCCATGAGACGAGCTAACACTAGTGATGACACATGCTATTTCTTAGATGATTTCCAAAGTCTTTCCACTTTGCAAGAACATGACACTCTGGAGACTCTCTTGGGAGAAGAGGTGAACTTATGTGACGGAACAGGGTGTTCCATTGAATCAAACCTGCCTACCCCTCCTCTAGATCCTACTGTTCCCACTCATCAAGAACCACCTGAGATACCTATTGTGCCATTAACTAAACCCGAACTAAAACCTTTACCCTCACACCTCGAGTATGCCTTCCTAAAAACACCCAGCGGGAGCTCAGTAATTATATCTTCAAAGTTAACTGGTGATCAGAAAGCTCAACTCATGGAGGTGCTGCGAAGAAATAAGGATGCAATCGCATGGAAAATTGATGATATCAAAGGAATTAGTCCAATAGTCTGTGTTCACAGAATTTTGATGGGGAAGGATCACAAGCCATCTATCCAGCCACAGCGCAGATTGAACCCCCCACATGAAGGAGGTGGTGCGAAAAGAGGTGATCAAGCTACTGGATGCTGGAATTATTTACCCAATCTCCGATAGCGTATGGACAAGCCCTGTTCATGTTGTACCAAAGAAGGGAGGAACCACAGTGGTGCTCAACGAGAAAGACGAGTTGGTCCCCACGAGAACCATAACAAGATGGCGAGTTTGTGTGGATTACCGGAAGCTCAACGAAGCTACAAGGAAGGATCATTTCCCTTTGCCCTTCATTGACCAGATGTTAGAACGGTTAGCAGGGTATCCATTCTATTGCTTCCTTGACGGTTACTCGGGGTACAATCAGATTGCAATTCATAGTGAAGATCAGGAGAAGACAACGTTCACATGTCCATATGGAACCTATGCCTACAGGCGCATGCCATTCGGACTGTGCAATGCTCCAGCCACGTTTCAAAGATGCATGATGTCTATATTTCATGATATGGTGGAGCGGACTGTAGAGATCTTCATGGATACTTCTCTGTTTATGGAGACTCTTTTGGAAATTGTCTAAACAACCTCGAAGCTGTGCTTGTGCGATGCAAGAAGACCCACTTAGTCTTGAATTGGGAGAAATGGCACTTCATGGTTACTGGTGGAATTGTTCTCGGGCATAAGATTTCTGAAAAGGGAATGGAAGTGGATAAAGCTAAGGTGGAAGTAATAGAGAAACTGGCTGTTCCAACTAATGTAAAGGATGTGAGAAGTTTCCTGGGACACGCAGGGTTCTACCGGAGGTTTATCAAAGATTTTTCAAAGATTGCACTGCCTTTGTCAGCTTTGCGTCATAAGGATGTGGAATTTTCATTTGATACAAACTGTCTGAAAGCGTTTGAACTATTGAAAGGCAAGCTGATCAACTCGCCCGTACTGGTAGGACCCGATTGGGAACAGCCTTTTGAGATGATGTGTGACGCTAGCGATACATGTGTGGTAGCTGTTCTTAGGCAGAGGATTGAGAAGAAGTTCAGGCCTATCTATTATGCAAGCAAAACATTAACCGAGACCCAACAAAACTATACCACTACCGAGAAGGAGCTCCTTGTAGTAATGTATGCTTTCGACAAATTTCATCCCTACTTGGTTCTGTCAAAAGTCATTGTTCACACAGACCACGCTGCGCTACGCTACTTGTTCGCAAAGAAGGATGCAAAGCCAAGGTTGATACGGTGGTTACTCTTACTTCAAGAGTTCGATCTCGAAATTAAGGATAAGAAGGGAACGGAAAATGTGGATGCTGATCATTTGTCAAGAATTCCTCACCAAAGCAGCCAGGAACAACCAGAGATTTTGGAAGATTTTCCAGACGAGCGTCTATATACTATACAGCCTGCTCCGTGGTTTGCCGACATTGCCAATTATCTAGCCAGTTCACTGAAACCTCACAACCTGTCCACTAATCAAAGGAGGAAGTTCTATGCAGAAATTAAAATATTATTTTTGGGAAGAACCTTATCTTTTCAGGTTGTGCGCCGATCAAATTATTCGCATGTGTATATCTCAAGAGGAGGGACATGCTGTTCTAAGCCATTGTCATAACAGAGAAGCAGGAGGACATCATAGCGCTAGCAGGACTGCAGCCAAAGTACTTCAATCAGGTTTTTTCTGGCCAACACTTTTTAAAGATGCCAATTCGTTTGTTCGCACTTGCAATGAGTGCCAACGAACATGTAATATTTCAGCTAGGAATGCCATGCCCCTCAATAACATAGTTGTTTATGAAATTTTTGATATATGGGGAATAGATTTTATGGGACCATTCCCTACATCTTTTGGGCATAAATATATCTTAGTGCCTGTTGATTATGTGAGCAAGTGGGTTGAATCAATGGCTAGCCCCACTAATGACGCCCGTGTGGTTGTAAAATTCCTAAAAAGGTTGTTTGCCCGATTCGGTGTCCCACGAGCGATCATTAGTGATCAAGGAACCCACTTTTGCAATGCCAAATTTGAGAAGCTGATGGGAAAGCTTGGAGTCTCTCATAGAATTGCCAAGCCTTACCATCCACAAACAAATGGACAGGTTGAGATTTCAAATCGAGAAATCAAGAGAATTTTAGAGAAAACTGTTGGCAATTCTAGGAGAGACTGGGCAAACAAGCTTGAAGATGCTCTTTGGGCGTATAGGACGGCCTATAAGACACCAATCGGAATGTCTCCGTTTAGATTATTGTACGGCAAGTCTTGTCATTTGCCGGTTGAAATGGAACATAGGGCCTTTTGGGCATTAACCTTCTTAAATTTTGAGCAACAAGCTGTGGGAGACCAGAGAAGACTTCAACTCTGTGACATGGAAGAGTTCAGGCTGTTTTCGTATGAAAACGCTATAAATTACAAGGACAAGACCAAGATGTGGCACGATAGAAAAATCCAGACGAAGATGTTTCACGAAGGACAGAGAGTTCTCTTGTACAATTCGAGACTCCGGTTGTTTCCTGGAAAGCTGAAATCAAGATGGTCGGGACCTTATCTGGTAAACAAGGTGTTTGGTCATGGAGCAGTTGAAATTGGCAAAGAAGGTCAGGAACCTTTCAAAGTAAATGGGCAAAGATTGAAACCATATCTGGAGAATGATCACACAAGGAAGATTGACACAGTCCACTTCCAAGATCCCCCACGCCAATAGAAGCACAAACAGGGTGTTCGCTACAAACACCAATTGTAGCACAAGTAACATTGCATTTTTTTAATTAGTTTATATCTTCAGTTTTGTTAAATAATATTAAGGGTAGTTAAGATCAAATTTTGTGTCATATGATGGTCCGTGATTTCGGTAATTCCTGTGCAAGCAAAGACGTAAAACTTTTCCCTTCCATATGGGTCAAGTTTTACATTTTTACTGGTTCTAAGTAGAAAAATGAAATAAACTTTTGTTGAAGAGTTATCCTTGGGAAAAGGGAGGCGAACTGTGGACTGAAAAAGTAAACATCTAATCGTCTGTCACTGGGTACCTACTCTACTTATTATCCTTTCTCGGTAAAACCAAATGGATAGGAGAGTAATGAATTCACATTTAGAAAAATGACCGTTCGCCACCCAGGAGTCTCTTCGAATGAATGCGCCTTTTTCCAACCACTCGTCCAGGTGGCGTTCATTTGAGCGTTATCATAAAGACGGGTCGGCAACAGGTCGTTTCATTCTTCTCCCTACTTAAGGAGACAGACCAAATTACGGACCCTTGTTCAACTTTCTTTCTTTTTCACACCGTTCACCACATGTTATGTGATCGTTATCGTTGGGAAACCCTATTTAGACTTGAGCACAGGATGAGGACTCGAGGGTCTGGCAAGCAAGTTAAAATCGAGGGCACAAAGAAAGAAAAGGGGAAGAGAAAAATGACGGGCACAAGCACGATTGCATTTGTTCCCGACGAGAAATTAGTAAAGAAGCTCTCCCAATTCAAGCACGCCGCCACACAAAAATATTATGATGATCTCGCGCAGCTCGAGTTCGGGCTGATACGAACTGTGTGCTGGGATACATTGAAAAAACTCAGGCTTGCTGAAAGAGTGAGGAAACTCATGGAGGCGGTGCATTTCGGGTGCTTCTTCAAAATGAACGAACCGGCATATAAAGAACTCACCTTGGAGTTTCTTGCAACTTTCAAACATGATCCCTAAATCACCGACCCTGATGAGGAAGGGAAATTTAGTTTCCGGCTCATGAACCACACTCAACGGCCATCCTTGAACATGTTCAACAATCTCCTAGGAGCGGCGGATGACGACGACTTGGAGTCGAAAGGATACAAAGGGGCATTCATTGAAACCCCTGATGAGTTCATCCCTTCGGCTTTCTGGCATTCAATCTCGGGCCAGCCAAGTTATGATGGAAGTGCATCCAAGGCGTCGGGTATCCAGGATTATGCTATCAGGTATCTACACAAGCTGGTCTCAGGCACCATATTCGCACGTGAGAATCAGGCCACCATACCTCATGCCGACCTCACCGCTCTGTGGAGTATGGTGCAAGGAAAAAGGATGAACCTGGGTTTCTGGTTTGGGGAGTATATTAATGCGTTTGGAAAGAAGAACTCGTCGGTAATTTGCTGTGGTAGTATTGTAACCCGTATAGCGGAAGCCATTGGGGTGTTCAAACCTGAGGATAAGAACCGGCTCACGGTGGTTAACCACCCAGACCAGATAGATTTGAAGAGCCTTCAGAGTATGTTGTTTGGAAGGATGGTCAATGGGAAATGGGTGTGGATGCCGGATTTTGTGGAAGCCAGAAGAGTTGAAAGTAGAAAGCGAAAGAATGAACCCACTGTGTCAGTATCCTCCGAGTCGGAACAGATCGAGCACGCCAAAGATTTGGGCTTTTACCAGAAGTGTGCCAAGCTCACCAACGAAGACATTCTTACCAAGTTCCATGCCCTGTTCGCTCAAAACCAGGCCAACAGAGAAATGATATTTGCTCTTGAGCAAAAGTATGCTGCGCAGCAGGGAGAGATTGACATTCTGAAAACTCTTTGTATTGAGGAACATGGGAAGGAGAGTCCATCTGGTTTTTCGATCAAAAGTTCGGTAAGAACTAAACTTGAAACACCTGCCAACGCCGCTGCCTCCTCGAAAGGGGATGGCGCTACTGCCGCTGCGGAGAGAGAGCTTGATTCCTCTCTTTCCCCTCCCACCTGATTACTTCAAATATGTCGCTGTCCTAAGCATCTGGTAACATCTATCACCCTTCTTTTCAAGTTCTTGCTCACTCTGTACTTTATCATGCGGCTATTGTTTATTGTTTGCTTTCCTTCATACCAACATTGAGGATAATGTTTCATTCTAATTTGGGGGTGGGGAGGGATTACAAATTACAATATCTGTATGCATAAACATGATAAAAAGCCTGAACAAGTTGTTAATTAGTTAAATCTTATGAATAACAAGTAACCCCCTGTGATCTTTGATTCATATTGTTCTTAGTAAATTTTCTTTGTATATATTCCTCATTATGATCATTTCTTAGTACATATTCTTGTGTTTCGATTGTTTTGTTTTACAGTAATCACTGAACAGACTGTGCTGGTTATGAGTGGAATGTATGAGGATAGCCTAGTGTTTGATTTATGTCTTCCCAAGTCTTGAAGTTCCGCAAATTTTGAAATTTTAAATCTTTTTTCACAAAAGGACCCTTTTGCCTTAATGCATAGCCCCCTAAAATAGTGAGAACTTGAGCCCGCAATTGCATTTGAATATGCATTGTTTCTTTTTATGAGTGGGCCAGCACTTACTATCTTTAGGGAGAATTTGCTTGGCTATGCCCTGTTGACATGAAGATGCTTTTTGACAAACATAGGAGGAGAAAGGCATTTAGATTCATAATTCACTACACAAATAGCCTACCCGTGCATTGCACTCACATTATTAGGATAACCAACTTGAGCCTTAGCATGTTCTTTCTTAAACACACACCACATAAAAATGCCCATTCCTTTCACTATTATTCCAGAATACCTTGAATCTGTCTCATGCTTTGAAACAAGAAGAGAAATACAAAAATATGAGTTATGTAGATAAAAATACTAACATTTGAGGTATGATGCTGAAATATGAGAAGATAAAAATCTTTGAATAAAGTCTTTTAATCTGGAACATGAAATAGAATGCTTGGATGGTCATCTTTTGTGTGTTTAAAAGAATAGTCTGGCCATTTTTATGAAACAGGCTGTGTAGAGTGTTTAGGCTAAGAACAAGAATTGCTCATGTGCTGAGAATTGGGTATAATTAAATTTTGTTGCATGGAGACAGAATTCTGACACTTAAAAAGCCATTCACTTCCATGCCTGAGCCTTAGCCTAACATTACAACCTATGATCAAGACCTTTGGACTATGTTTGGAAAAATGTTGATCCATAAACGCAGGACCAAAAAGCAAACTCACACCCTAAGGGTGTATTTTCTGAGCTGGGGAGTGAAGTTGTAATTCCTTTCCCTATGGCAAACAAATGTCATACGAGAGTGAGTGAAAAATTCCATTCCTTGGTGAGGCATTAAGATAGACAAGTTGTTCTTTGTGAAATTTGAGGTCTAATTTTAAGCTTTAAGGAATTTCTCGAGAAGGGTACACGATCTTGCACTGGTATAACCTAATAAAAAAAAATCATAACTTGCACGTATTCTGTCATTATCTCTTCAGAGCAAAAACAATTACTATCGTCCTTTCAAATTCTCTGAAAACATTCAAATCTTGTCTCCATATTCTTTCATTCCTAACTCTTTTTTCATGTAGATTAATTTGTTTTCTATCTGTTGTTTACTTGAGGACAAGCAAAGATTCAATTTGGGGGTATTTGTTAGGCATGAAATTGACTACATTTTAACGTGTTAATTATAATGAATTAAGGGTGTTTGTAGTGTTTTATTGCAAGAAAGAAGGTCTTATAGGTGCTTTTATGCAGATAAGGAAAGACTTAGCCGAATAGACTGGAAGCAGCCTGTTCGCACATACCAAGAGGAGATTATGCCATTCTTTGATCCAGCGGTCAAACATCGGAACTTCTGATGATGGACAGGACGCAGGTACGACAGTAGTTGCAGGCAGAAAGGCAGATAAGTGCAGGCGGAAAGCAACATGATGAAAAGAAAGCCCGGCCCTTGAGTGTTCAAGGGTCAAAATGATCTTCACCACTTTTAGCAATTTTTAGATTTCTGAACTTTTGACTTTGTTTTGTAATTTATTTTGAGCGGATATTTTTCTAGTACCATTTTGGACCCTGTCCTTTCCTTTAAATAGAGGTAGTAAGGAAGGAAAGGATCGCACTTTTTAGAAAATACAAATATAGACCTTGCGGAGGAATGAGAGCTCCATAGATGGAGTTTCAGAGCTTTAAACTACCAGATTGCTCACTCGCCAGTATGAGTGAGTAATCCTTTTGAATGGGCTCGGCCAGTCGGGGCCGGTAATGTAAGTTTCCCAAGTCTAGTAATGAATGAATGATGTTAATGCAGGAAGTGTTTGTTGAGGCTTTATATTCCAATGCTTATGCATGTATGCTTGTGTTAGATGAATGATAGGACACTGCTTTCATCTTCACCGAATGATCTATCAAACATCCAACCCCGAAGCATAAATGTTAGGTGGTTTTATCAAGGGTTTTCTCAAAGCAACTTGTTTAGTCACTAGTTTTCATAACTACCAACATCTGTCAATATAAAAGAATCACACACTACGAACACCCTGTTCTGCAAAGTATTTCTTGTAAACTTTGGTCCTCAATCCTTGTGGATACGATACTTGACTTATCACTTTATTACTTGTATCTAGTGCACTTGCTAGAGTCCATTCAGGAGACAACAACGCCGATAAGGAAGACGGGCATGTTGAGCGGTTTAAAGTTCAGCATGTGCCAGATGAAGCACTGCTCAAAATTGGAAGCTGAGGAGGAGGCGTTGATCTTAGGGAATAGGAAGTTGGTCAAGATGTAATGAGCCATTTTCTGAGGCTGACCCATGCACGTACTGGCTATTTCTCCTTTATGGTCCTTGGGTTTATAGAACTCAACAGGGTAATCGATTCGTGAGTAGTCGTTCGTAGTTCTGAGTTCTGAACCTTTGGCCGTCAGCTTTAACAGTTTAGCGAGATAGGACGGAGTGATCATGATGTCCTTACCTTTGACTTTGGTGACTAAGTGGTCAACATCATCTTCGGCAACTCTGAGATTCGTATAGAATTCTCTCACTAACTGTGGATAGGTGGTGCCGGGGAGAGAGAAGAGCTTGGTCCAGCCGTTTTTGGAGATCCACTCACAGAAAGGTTTCTCAGCCGTTACAAAGCCTGGGGAGAACCAACGGCAACGGACGACCTCACATTTCTGTATGTTTTTATATACGGGGAGGAATACCTTCTCCTTAGGTTGCTTGTTCTTTTTCTTTGACGGAGTTGCTTGGTCAGCTTGAGGCTTTTTGCTAGAGGTGCTGACTTTAGTTTGGTCATGCTGACCTTGCTCTTGAGACTCAGTGGAGGTCTCTTCATAGTCCTGCTCAGCAAGAGACGAAGGATTTTCATCGGAGCGATTTTCATCGTAATCGGCACCGAAGATGTTCTGAGAATCGTTAGACATGATTCTTTGAGAGATTTTGAGAGGATTTGGGATTTGAGAGAGAGAGAGAAATTGAATGCCAAAGATTTCAAATGTAAAGAGGGATTAGTGGGAATTCGTCAACTATTTATAGAAGTGTCGAGTTGATCTGATAGGTCGGAATGGTGGTTTGACCTCGAGATGATCAATCGACAGTTATCTCTAGCATTTATGACACATTCGGCACATGTGTTTTCTAATTATTATGCTTACGTCATCCTAGGTGGCTACTTAATGCGCGTGCTAGCATTTATTGTGCAACTGGCTTCACTTAGTATCTAGAATACTAAACGTTTTTTACTTTCTGAGTGCTCAGTTTTACGTAGAAGGAATATTTGTATGCTTAGTAACTCAGCTTATGATAATCACTCAGTATGTATGTCTACTCAGCATAAGGTGATTTTATGTAATTCATATTAGCTAAGCATGCAATAGTTACTAATAACTCAGCATGTAAAAATCACTCAACATTCATTTAAGCGCAGAAAACTATTGAAGAGGATTAGACATACCGATAGCTTCCCTTAGTATGTTAAATTACTCACGAGCCAAGGGCTTCGTAAAGATATCTGCAAGATGTTCATCTATTGGAACGTAGGTCAGCTTGATCTCACCCTTGAGTACATGGTCTCTGATGAAGTGATGCCTAATGCTGACATGCTTCATCCTGCTGTGTTGGATTGGATTTTTGGATAAGTCAATGGCACTCTTGTTGTCGCATTTGACTTCGATTGTTTCAGTTTGTACTCCATAATCCTCCAGCTGTTGCTTAATCCATAGGACCTAGGCCACACAGCTTCCAGCAGCAATGTACTCAGCTTCAGTTGTTGATAGGGCCACTGACGATTGCTTCTTGCTGAACCAAAATACTAGACAGCTTCCAAGGAAGTGACATCCTCCTGAAGTACTCTTATGCTCTAGCTTATCTCGTCCATAGTCAGCGTCAGTGTATCCAATAAGTGTGAAGTCATTTGTATTTGGATACCATAAACCTGCATTAACTGAGCTCTGCAAATATCTAAAAATTCTTTTCACAGCTATATAGTGAGATTCTCTGGGGACAGCTTGATATCTCGTGCAATAACATATTGAGTACTGAATGTCAGGCCTACTGGCAGTTAGATAAAGTAGAGAGCCAATCATACCTCGATATAACTTGCTGTCTATAGACTTACCTTTCTCATCAGCACAAAGCACAGTATCAGTACCCATTGGGGTAGATATAGGCTTACATTCTTCCATATCAAATTTCTTTAATATTTCTTTGGCATATTTGGTCTGACTAATGAAGATGTTGTTCTTCCCTTGCTTAATTTGAAGTCTGAGGAAGAAGTTGAGTTCGCCCATCATTGACATTTCGAACTCAGTTTGCATCTGTTTACTAAATTCCTTGCACATAGATTCATTAGTAGCACCAAAGATAATATCATCTACGTAAATTTGTGCCAACAGGGTATCTTTACCCTTTTTCTTAATGAATAAGGTTGTGTCAGCTTTACCTCTGACATAGTTCCTGGTCAGTAGGAAACTGGTCAACCTTTCGTACCAAGCACGTGGTGCTTGTTTCAGGTCGTACAGGGCCTTCTTGAGTTTATAAACGTGGTTTGGAAATTTTGGATCTTCAAACCCAAGAGGCTGACTAACATATACCTCTTCGTTTATAAATCCATTAAGAAATGCACTCTTGACATCCATTTGGAATAGTTTAAAGTTCATGAAGCTAGCATATGCACATAAAATTCTTATGGCCTCTAACCTAGCTACGAGTGCAAAGGTCTCACCATAGTCAATGCCTTCTTGCTGACTATAGCCTTGAGCTACAAGTCGGGCTTTGTTCCTGACTACATTACCTTGCTCATCTAGCTTATTGCGGAACACCCACTTTGTTCCAATGGTCTTTTGATTCCTAGGTTTTGGTACTAAATCCCATACCTCATTTCTCTTGAACTGATCAAGCTCTTCTTGCATAGCATTGATCCAGAATTTTTCGTGCTCAGCTTCGGTGAAGTTCTTTGGTTCATGGACTGAGACGAACGCAATATTGCTAAGATATCTCCTGAGTTGATTTCTAGTCATCAGGTTGTTCTCAGCATCATCAAGAATGGACTTCTTCGAGTGTCCTCTTGGAATTTTGATCTCTTTGGGTAGTGTTGAGTTATCAGGAGCAGGTGTTTCAACAATCTCTGCAGTTTTAGATTGGTCAGCAAAGGTAATTTCTGCTTCGTTTTTACCTTTGGTCAGCCCGTGTGGTAATGACTCAGCGGCTCCATCTTGGTCAGCGGAAGCTGAGCATGGGTCATCTTCGACAGACTGACTTGACTTACCTGCAGGGTCAGTTTCATCAAACTCGATATGGACAGACTCTTCTACGAGTTAAGTTCGTTTACTAAACACCCTATATGCTTTACTGTTAGTTGAGTACCCTAGAAAGATCGCTTCGTCAGCTTTAGAATCAAACTTGGCTAGGTTGTCTTTTGTATCGAGTATAAAACATTTACAACCAAAGGCACGAAAATATCCAATGTTGGGTTTTCGTCCTTTCCAAAGTTCATAGGGGGTTTTCTTAAGGATAGGTCTAACTAAAGCCCTATTGAGTATATAGCACGCTGTGTTGACAGCTTCACCCCAGAAATACTTTGGAAGCCTATTCTCACTCAACATTGTCCTAGCTATTTCAACTAATGTTCTGTTCTTCCTCTCAACTACCCCATTTTGTTGAGGAGTTCTAGGAGCAGAAAAATTATGGTCAATGCCGCTGACTTCACAAAATTCATCAAACTGTTGGTTTTTTAATTCTTCGTCATTATCACTATGGATGTGAGCTAATTTTAAATCTTTGTCATTTTCAAGTTTTCTGATCAATGTTGAGAACATCTCAAAAGCTTCATCCTTGCTACTCAGCAAGATGACCCAAGTATACCGAGAGAAATCATCTATAATGACCAAGGAAAATCTCTTTCCGCCCAAGCTGAGTGGCTAGACAGGTCCGAAAAGATCCAAGTGTAGTAATTTCAATGGTCGTTTGGTTGAGACAAAATTTTTACTTTGAAAAGACTTTTTAGTTTGTTTACCTTGTTGACAAGCATTACATAATTGATCTTTCTCAAATCTAAGTTTGGGCAAACCCTCAACTAATTGCTTTCTTGCTAATTTGGCGAGGAGGTCCATGCTTACATGACCAAGTCTCCTATGTCATAGCCAGGAATTATCTTCCTTTGATACTAAGCATATATTTTTTGAAAATTTCTTTTCTAAACTCAACATGAACACATTGTCAACACGAGGGGTAGTTAAAATCAAATCATTTGTTTTCCCTCGAGTATCCGACACTCAGTGGCATCAAATACAACCTTTCTACCGCTGTCACACAGCTGAGCTATGCTCAATAGGTTATATTTGAGACCCCTGACTAAGGAGACTGACTCAATAGTAGGGTTTCCTCCGATAGTACCTGATCCTACTATCTTACCCTTTTTGTTGTCTCCGAAGCTTACACTTCCACCTCGTTTATGCTCAAGTGTGATGAACAGAGTTTCATCACCAGTCATATGCCTCGAGCATGCGTTGTCAATATACCAAAGCTTTGACTTCTCCATGCACCTCAGACTCACCTGCATTTTAAACTATTCATCTTTAGGTACCCAATTCTCTTTTGGGTCCTCGTTGGTTAGCATAAACAGGTGAAGCATCATATTTTATTTTGTGACGACATACATTTATGGTGTGGCCATCTTTACCATAATAGTCACAAAAAACTACCCTTTGAGGGTATTTCCTCTTTTGGTCAGTACGATGGTGCTGAGCATACCAACACACGTTTATAGTGTGTCCTCTCTTTCCACAGCAGTCACACTGACTGTTCTGCTGAGTGTACTGTTTAGGCTGACCAGTACTATGATACTCAGCATGTGGATAGAACCTTTTCTTAGCCGATGTATTCGACTGGTTTTGTATAGTTGCGATGTCCTTTCTCAGTTTCTTGGAATCTGATTGGACTTCCGAGACAAACCGATGCATGATTTTTAGATTTTCATCTTGCCTGGTGTTGTCCTGGAGCAGATGTCGGAGGTCACTCAGTTTGACCTCTTCAATCTGATCACATCGCCTGTTGAGTGCCTTTATTTTCTTGTTACACTTTTTGGTCAGTGTATATAGATCACTCAAGGCGTTAACCATTTCATTTCTAAGCAAGAGAAGAGATGTTACCTCATTGGAGTGTTCCTCTTGGTCAGATCCATCTGAGAGGTCAGCTTGCTCAGATCGGCAGTGGTCAGCAGATTCGTCAGCCATGAAACATATGTTTGCTGACTCAGTGGCATCAGCTTCTGATGAGGTTGACTCATCACTATCGCTCCATGTCGCCACCATTGCTTTTCTGCTACCTTTCTTTTCTTTCTTTAGAGTTGGACAGCTTGATTTAATGTGCCCAGTCTGATGACATTCAAAGCAAGTGACAGGCTTCGAGCTGTCTTTCTTGTATTTGCTGTCGCTGGACTCAGCTTTGTATTTATCGCTTCTTCTGAATGGCCTTTTACTGTTCTTATCATTCTTTCTGAACAGCTTCTTCATCTTCCTGGTAAACATGGCCATCACCTCATCATCTGATGAGTCAGCTTCTGTTGAGTCAGCTTTCATGACAAGTGATTTTTGCTTCTTGTCTTCTGATTTTTCTTTAGCTTCAAAGTTTTTCATGGAGATCTCGTGGGTCAGCAGAGATCCTATGAGCTCATCATACTTCTATGTGTTCAGGTCCTGAGCTTCTTCCACAACTGCCTTTTTAGCTTGCCAGCTCTTGGGTAGACTTCTCAAGATTTTCTTCACCTGCTCTTCTTCTGTGAAGTTCTTGCCGAGTCTTTTCAGCTCATTTATGATGTTGGTGAATCTAGCATTCATTTCAGAGATGTCTTCATTGTCAGTCATCTCAAACAGCTCGTATAGTCTCATGTGTTGGTTCACCTTTGATTCCTTGACCTTGCTGGTACCTTCATAGGTCACTTCCATCTTCTTCCATATTTCCTGTGCTGACTCACAACCTGAAATTTTGTTGTACTCTGCAGCATCTAACGCACAGTGAAGCATATTGATAGCCGAAGCATTATTTTACAGTTTTCTAAGGTCATCCTCTGACCACTCAGTTTCACTCTTAACAACTTTCTCGTTGTTTACCATTTTGTAAGGCACAAACGGGCATTGGACTATTGCAAGCCATGCACTCATGTTTGTAGCCTGAATAAAAAATTTCATCCTATTCTTCCAAAATGTATAATTTGATCCGAAGAACAAGGGAGGCCGACTAATAGATAATCCCTCATGGAGTATCTGTGTTGTTTGATTTCCAGGAAGGAAACGAGTGCTGTTCTCAGCCATTTACAGGGATCGGCTCAAGATAGTTTTATCCTTGAGTAGTGAGCTACTGAGTTCTGATACCACTTGTTGGTCTCGTGTAATTAGTTCTAGGGGAGTTAGGAACTAATGTAACTTTTTCGCTTAATTATGCTGACTTAATTTAATTCTTTAAATTACTTTACTCAGTTTTGGCCAGCAAGGCCGAGCGAGATGTAACACAGCTTTAGTTAGAGGCTGACTAGAACCGTTTTACTTGTGAGTTGGGAATTAACACTTAAGGTCAGCTTCCAACTCAGCACTCTAATTACTCAGTGTCAGCTTATACAATTTATATCCTAAGTAATTTAAGCAAGCAACACATACATATATATATATGGAGAGAAAGGGTCAGAAATTACTCAGCATACTTATCCTGGTTCGGCCTCACCGCCTACGTCCAGTCCCCAGAATCCTTCCGGGCTTTTTCAATCCACTACTGAGCTCTTTAAAGGTAGAGCACAAATCGTTTACAAAGCAATTGAGTATGCAAGAGTACCGTCCTCTATTCGTCTACTCAATCCTACTGAGCGCTATAACCGAACACTCAGATTTTCTCTACCACTGAGTACTAAAACCGAGTACTCAGCACCACTCTCTCAATCTTTACAATTGATACAAATTTGTTCTTTCTAGATGAAGAACACTTTAGATGAATACAAATTCAATCTAGACTTTTACACAGAGATAGGATTTGGGTGTAAGTATTTTCTTTTCTTGTTTGTATGTGCTTGTATGTATGCTTTTCTTTTTGTACTTTGGCAAAGGATCCAAGTGATGAACTTGTCCTTTTATAGTGAAATCTGATGCTTCAATCATTTGAATTCAGATGTATCCGTTGAATTCAAATGGTCTTCTTGCGTCATTCACTGGTCAGCATTCAGATTTGCAGGCTAATCTTGTCGTCTGAAATTAGCAGGCGTCAGGCTTGTCTTCTTCCGCCAGGTTCGTCTTCTAGCGCCAGTTTTGTCTTTTAGCCAAATGCCAGTTGACCCATGCGTCTCGAAACTGTCTCTTTGTGTGATTCCAAAGCTTCTGAATTGGCGCAGATCCTTGTCGGTTTTTGACTTTTAGTTAACGAATCATTGGCGCTGTCCTGATGAACACTCAGCTTGACTTTAATAGACGTTGCCTTCGATCTTTATCTTTGACGAGGCTGAGTTGCGTTCTACTCAGCTCCTTTGGTCAGCTTCGTCTTCAAGCGTTTATTCTGAAGAAGACTTTTCTTCTATGATACTGAGTTGTGTTCTACTCAGCTTCTATGGCTTATGCGGACTTCGTCATGTCTTACTTTTTATGTTATCATTTATAAATATACTTAACATTGAACAAACACATTAGTACAATTAAATCAAAGCACTTAAATTTAATTGTCTTAATCATGGGATTAACTTAAATAATTTTGTCAAATCAAAATCATGTGGAAAGGTGTTTCAACAATATATACAAAGAAAAAAAAATTAAAAATGAAACAAACACAAACAAAAACAATCAAAACCTAAATTGAAACTACATAATCATCCCGTGGAAGTGGGATTCTTCTTTCCCTATAACGTTCAATCTTCATCTGCATGAAGATCTGTCTTTCTTCCGTAGAAAGAAACCTTGGGCCAACCCGAAAGATACGTTTCACGAAGCCCTCCTATTCCAAAAATTCATAATCCATCATTGGAAATGGTTCTGCATCAGTCCAAGGAACAGATGCTGCGCCTTTGGCTCCCAATATTATGCCACAAATTATAGTCCCATATCCAATGGTCTTTTCTTTGGAACGAGAAGCGGCAATCAAACCTTCCATCAATATTTTGGAAGAATTGACGGTGTTGCTTTGAAATATGTTGCCTAAAACATACAAGTCGGTGTCCTGGACCATACTGCTGCCAGTTCGTCCAAACAAACTATGACACAGGAACTTGTGCAAATAAATCATCGAATTGGAGTGGATGCACTTGTTGTATGCGAGACTTGGATTGAAATGCCAGAATCCCGTTAACATCCTCCAGATGTCTCTAGAAGTCATATCCCTGCCAGGATGGTGGTATGAAGTATCCCGTGGTGGGAAACCAAACCAGGAATATAATTCAGGGTAACCGAAGGTGAAAGTTTCGCCATCTTTGCGAAAACTAAGACGAACCCGACACTTATTCACGAAGCGTACTGTACATAGAAACTCAAGGATCCAATCTCCGATGATTGGAAACTTCATGTGGGCGAATTTGGTCCAGCCCAAATTCTCTAAATAGCGATTCATATCATCGTTAATCCCGAGTTCATCATTTAAGAACTCATCCATGTAAAGCATTCCTACGAATATAGCATAACGAAATCGATAATAATGTCTGCCTTCATCATGGTTATAAATTGGGAATGGGGCACCATAGCGTTCTGATAAATCAGTACGCTTACGGCATGCAGCAATAATCTTCTTGGAAGATTTGAGTTTGGTAGTTATGGTGTTTTGAGGAACAAAAAGGTTTCTGTAACTTTGTTTGAAAATGTGTTTAGAATATCAGATTTTTTTGTCTGACAGAGATAAATAGAAAGGTAAGTAACAGAACTCTTAACCTCTTGATTTATTTATAGGGATCATAAGATGAAATAGTGTGTCTTTTTAATGCGAAAAAGCATAAAATCAGACCTCTTGGAGTTGAAGAAACTCAATTTTTCGAGTTTGAACAGCTATGTCTGCTGGAAGAAGAAGAAACAGGTCTGATGGTGCAGAAAACACCCGTGTCGCAACCGAGAATCCTGATTCTCTGTCGCGACATGCTAATTTCCTCTTAGAAATCAGGCGTCGAAACCCCTATCTTCTGATTCTCGACCGAGAATATAAATTCTCGGTAAGATCAGAAAATTTCTTACCTTCTTGGACAATTCTGAAAGTGTGAATTCTCAACTGAGATTCATGGATTCTCGACCGAGAATTGCTAATTTCTTCTAATTCGAACTATTTACCTAAAATCTGATTAAAAACATGACTTAAATATGTTTTTATGTATTTAAAAATTGATATAAACTCATCTAATAACTAAAAATCATAAAAATGACATGTGTAAAAACAAAATAAAATTAAACAAAATTAAAAATAAAATCAAAACTAATAAAAATTCAAATAAAAACTAAATAAAAAAAGTACACGAAAATTAACGAATTAATCTTCATGAAATTCTATTATGAACTCAATTCCCTTAATTGGAGCATTTGCATAATAGATTTTGCATCTATTACAGTTAACCTTAAAGCGAACTCCGTTAGGTCCTTCAAGTTCTAAAGATCCATAGTCGAATGTTTTGACGACTAAATATGGTCATGTCCATCTAGACTTAAGTTTACCTGGAAATAATCGGAGTCGTGAATTAAATAACAGCACCTTATCTCCAACGCTAAAGCTTTTGACTTTAATTTTGGCATCGTGCCATTTTTTCACTTTCTCTTTATATATTTTTGCATTTTCGTAAGATAAATGACGTAATTCATCCAACTCATTCAAGTCAAACAAACGTTTCTTACCTGCTTGTTGTAAATCATAGTTAAGTGCTTTAATAGCCCAATAAGCTTTATGCTCTAATTCTAATGGAAAATCACATGCTTTCCCATACACTAATCGGTATGGTGTCATTTCTATTGGAGTTTTAAATGCAGTACGGTATTCCCATAACGCATTGTTAAGTTTACAAGACCAATCTCTTCTTGAAGACGAAACTGTTTTCTCTAAAATCCATTTGAGTTCCCTATTTGATATCTTCGCTTGACCATTCGATTGAGGATGGTATGGCGTTGATACACGGTGGTGTACTCCATATTTTCTCATAAGCGATTCAAAACTTCGGTTTATGAAATGGGTACCTCCATCACTTATCATGACTCTAGGACATCCAAATCTACAAAATATATCTTCAAGAAATTTAACGACAATCTTGGCATCATTCGTCGGGGTTGCAATTGCTTCAACCCACTTTGAAACATAATCTACGGCTACTAAAATATAAGTTTTACCAAAATAAGGGGGAAAAGGTCCCATGAAATCGATCCCCGACACGTCAAAGACTTCAACTTCTAACATGTTCGTGAGAGGCATCTCATCTTTCCTTTCTAAATTCCCGGTTCTTTGACATTTGTCACAACAAATAAAAAATGAACGAACGTCCTTAAACAATGTAGGCTAAAAGAATCCGCATTCTAATATCCTAGCAACTGTTTTACTAACGCCGTTATGCCCTCCGTAAGAGCTTGAATGGCATTCTAACATTATAGACTCGTATTCACTTTCGCTAACGCATCTCATAATCATACCATCACCACAACTTTTGAACAAGAAAGGATCTTCCCAAAAATATTGCTTAACATCGAAAAAGAATTTCTTCTTTTGTTGGAAACTTAACCCTTCTGGAACAATGTTAGCTGCGAGATAATTTGCTATATCCGCATACCATGGTGACATGACACATTTTATCTGATAGAGATATTCATCAGGGAAATTATCTCGTATATCGATAGTTTCACCTATAGGACCGTTTTCATCTTCAAGTCTTGATAGATGATCGGCGACAAGGTTTTCTACTCCCTTTTTGTCTTTAATTTCTATATCAAATTCTTGTAATAACAAAATCCATCTAATCAGACGCGGTTTTGCATCTTTCTTAGCAAATAGATACCTTAAAGCTGCGTGATCGGTATATATAATAACTTTAGATCCTAGTAGGTACGGCCTAAACTTATCACATGCAAAAACTACCGCTAGCATTTCTTTCTCATTGTGGTGTAATTTAATTGAGCACCGAACAGTGTGTGACTGGCATAATAAATAACATGAAGCTTCTTATCCTTCCCTTGACCTAAAACACATCCTACGGCTAAGTCACTTGCATCACACATGATTTCAAAAGGTAAATCCCAATCGGGTTTAGCAATTATGGGTGCACTGACTAAAGCTGCTTTCAATGTTTCAAATGCTTTAACACAATCTTCATTAAAATCAAAGGTCGAATCTTTCATAAGCAAGTTAGTAAGTGGTTTGGAAATCACAGAAAAGTTTTTAATAAATCGTCTATAAAAACCTGCATGTCCTAAAAATGACCGTACTCCCTTAACAGTAGTTGGAGGGGGTAATTTTTCTATCACTGAATTTTTTGCTCTATCCGCTTCTAATCCTTTTTCAGATATTTTATGACCTAAAAAAATTCCTTCATCAACCATGAAATGACATTTTTCCCAGTTTAAAACTAAATTCGTCTCTTCACATCTAGACAAAACTTTATCTAAATTCCCTAAACATGCATAAAAAGAATCTCCATAAACTGAAAAATCATCCATAAAAACTTCCATGATATCTTCAATGAAATCTTTAAAAATTGCAGTCATACAACGTTGAAATGTTGCTGGTGCATTACATAGACCAAAGGGCATTCTCCTATATGCAAAGGTTCCATAAGGACATGTGAAGGTTGTTTTATCTTGGTCATCCGGGTAAATATAAATTTGAAAGAATCCGGAATACCCATCAAGAAAACAATAAAAAGCATGACTGGCTATCCTTTCGATCATTTGAT
Source organism: Euphorbia lathyris (assembly GCF_963576675.1). Classification (NCBI taxonomy): domain Eukaryota; kingdom Viridiplantae; phylum Streptophyta; class Magnoliopsida; order Malpighiales; family Euphorbiaceae; genus Euphorbia; species Euphorbia lathyris. The sequence goes on along the minus strand of NC_088917.1, from coordinate 41,601,181 downwards.
CGATGAAAGGTAGAGGAAAATGATCTTTCCTGGTTGCTTTGTTAAGGTTCCTATAATCTATACAAACCCTCCAACCAGTGGTGGTTCGCGTAGGTATTAATTCACCTTCGTCATTCCTTACAACAGTTATGCCTCCCTTTTTAGGTACACAATGGATTGGACTAACCCATTCACTATCCGAGATAGGATAAATGATTCCATTGTCTAAAAGTTTAGTAATCTCATTTTTGACTACTTCTTTCATATTCGGATTTAAGCGTCTTTGCCTATCCGCTTTAGGTGGCTTATCTTCTTCTAAGTGAATTCTGTGCATTACAATACTAGGATTAATTCCTTTTAAGTCTGAAATTTGCCATCCCATACTTCCTATCCTATTTCTAACAACTTTTTTCAATTTTTCTTCTTGAACTTTAGTTAACTTGTTAGAGATAATTATAGGTAGATAATCGACTAAAAAACGTACCTCAAATGGTTTGGTAACTCTTTAAGTTCTAATTTAGGGGGTATTACAATTGAAGGCGGAACTGGTCCATCTTCTCGAATCAAAGGCTCTGGGTCCTTATCTTCTAATTCTTCTCCCATTATAGGTTCTATTACTTCTTCTTTTTGAATAATGTCATTGACACATTCTTCAACTAAGTCAAGTTTCATACAAGCGAATTCCTCCATAGGATATTTCATTGCTTTGTTCATATTAAACTCGATCTTATCTTCTCCTATCCTTAAAACTACTTTCCCTTCCGATACATCAACTAGAGCACGTCCCGTGTTCATAAACGGTCTACCAAAAATTAGTGGACAATTAACGTCATATGCAAAATCTAATATAACGAAATCGGTAGGAAAAATAAATTTGTCAACTTTAACTAAAACGTCCTCAATTATGCCATATGGTCTCTTAGTGGTCTGATCCGCTAATTGCAAAATCATATTGGTACGTTTGATATCTTCTCCTAAACCTAACTTATTAAAAATAGACAAGGGCATTAAGTTTATGCTTGCTCCTAAATCACAAAGACAACTTGGGAATTCAATATCTCCCAACTTACACGGAAAAGTAAAACATCCGGGATCTTTGAGTTTAATAGGCAAAGTGCTTGACACTATTGAACTAGAGTCCTCAGTTAGCGAAATGGATGAAATTCCTTCCCAACTAATTTTTTTTAAATTAAATCTTTTAAGAACTTACCATAATTAGGAATTTGCGTAATTGCATCCATAAACATTAAATTAATGTGCAAATTTTTAAGTTTATCCAAAAATGTTAAAAGTTGTTTGTCATAGTCCTTATTTCGGACTTTGTGTGGAAAAGGTAGTTTGGGTACAAAAGATTTTGTACTTGAGTCAATTGGTGAACTTTTTGTGTTTAATGTATTTTCTTTGGATTTTGGTAAATCAGTTCCTGGTAATGTTGCATCTCCGGGCATTTTCGGGCCTAAGTAATTTTTCCCTGAACGAAGAGTGATAGCCTTTACATGCTCTTTCGGATTTTCCTCCGTATGGCTGGGAAGACTTCCCTCTTTTCGGGATGGAATTGATTTAGCAATTTGGCCAATTTAAACCTCCAAATTATGGATGCTAGATGAGTGGTTTTTAATAAGCTGATCGAATTTATTTTCGATCCGTTTAAAACCATCGTCATGATTACTTATTTTTCCACCGATAACATCTATAAATTTGTCGATTTTAGAAGATAAAGTGCTAATCATATCTCTTGACTGATTTTGATAATTATTGGAACGATTTTGATTAGCATTTGCATTATTATTATTATCTCTCCAGTTAAAGTTAGGATGATTCCTCCATCCAGGATTATAGGTATTAGAATAAGGATTATTAGTTTGGTTTTGCCCTTGGACAAAATTTACATGTTCGATCTCGCTCATACCTTCATAATCCACATCCGTTTGGATTGGATTACCGTTAGCATCGCACGGTGCCATAAACCTATCAATTTTGTGCGATAAGGCAGAAAATTGGGCTTGTAACATCACAACTGGATCAAGATTCACTATACCTTTAACAGATGATGTGTTTGAGGATGATGGTTTCGCCACTGGTATATGTCCACGTTCTGCGGACCACATACTGTTGTTGATTGCCATTTCCTCCAAAAGTTCTCTTGCTTGGGCCGATGTCTTCTTCATAAATAACCCTCCCGACATAGCATCTAATGAACCTCTAGTTGTAGGATTTAATCCATTATAAAATGTTTGCATTAAAAGTGCATCGGGCAATTAGTGGTGTGGGCATAAACGTTGAAGTTCTTTAAAACGTTCCCAAGCCTCATAAAGAGTTTCATTATCATTTTGAGAAAAAGATGTTAACTCCTTTATGACTCTTGCGGTTTTTGCTAAAGGAAAATATTTTGATAAAAACGCTTGGGCAAGTTGGTCCCAAGTTTCAAATGTTGCACCTGGTATAGAAGTTAACCATTCTTTGGCTCTATCCTTCAAAGTGAAAGGAAAGAGGTGAAGTTTGATTGCTTCGGCAGTCACATCATTTATTTTAAAAGTGTCACAAATTTCTAGGAAATTTGTCAAATGGGTGTTAGGATTTTCGTTAGGCAACCCATAAAATGTTACATTATTTTGCAACATATTAAGCAATGCTGGCTTAATTTCAAATTGGTTTGCATTTATTTGGGGTCTAACTATGCTATTGGTTACACCGGCCACTCCTGGCCTAGCGTAATCCATAAGTGTTGCCATACTTTCTGGCTGCGGTTCTGAATTTTGTTGATTTTTATTTTTCTTGTCTTTCTTTTTCTTTTTAATGGTCTTTTCAATTTCTGGGTCAATTGGGTTTGGTGCTATGCCAGAACTTCGAGAACTACGCATGAACTTGAAATCTTGCACGAACCGAAACTACCTTCAAAACAGAATTTGAAAAATAAATATGTTAGTAAATTAAAATTAATAAATTACAAAAGTTAAAATAAATATGTATAAACCTAGATTCGAAATAAAACATGAAAAATCTAAATTTTTGTTAAAAAAATTGGCGTTCCCCGGCAACGGCGCCAAAAACTTATTGAGCGATTTTCGTAAGTGCACGGTTTTGCTTGTAGTAATAAAAAGATATCGATCCCACAGGGAATGTTTTTCAACAAAAACTTATTTATGTGTGGATTAAATACGACTTAAGGTTTATATAAATAGATAATCGTTTATTTGAAATTGGTTTTGAGATTGATTGAATAAGAATTATGGTAGAATATGTAGAATGTTAGAAATCAATTCTGTTTGGAGTATGAATTACAAAACATAAACGTTTAGTGTTTAGAAAAAGAGAATAAATGTATTCGTTTGCATTAAGCAAAGAAAACAACTTTAAACTTTGTATAAATTATAAAAATGTAATAACGTAAATTCCTTCAATTAAATGGCTTTGAACTGCAGACAATCCTCCTACGGTCGGGTTAGATTGCTACCTTAACCAAATTAATTCTCGAAGAATGAATTTGCCTAAGTGTTCAACTAAGTTTCCTTGTAAAGATATTGAATTTAACTACGTTTTAATGAAAACACCAGAACTCACTTCGGATCAATTATAGAAGTGCTACATAAAACTTTATTGAATTGCATGAACTTTATTAGATGAAGTATGAATTTGATACAAGTTTACAGAGAACAAGAAGCATGGAAGATTTCGTCGACTTTCAAGTTCCGGGTCGTCAATCCTTTCCTCGAACCTCGATAGAGTTTATCAGGCTCAGGGTCGAATCCTCTACTTAATCTTCTCGTTGAATCTTCGGAATAGAGATGGGTCGTCTACTACCAGAATGTAAACTAATATAAACTGATCTAAATCTAAATCTAAATCTAAATGCTACTATGTTTGTAAGTATTTAATAAACAATGTGTGTACATCAGATTGCTTTTTACAAAATCGAACTTCTAACTCTGAATCGTTTAACTCAGAATTTCTGCATCAATTATGTACTAAATCTTAACTCTAAAAAATCATATATCAACTCTGAAATCAACTCGTTATTTATAGATGTTGAAGAGTCGAGTCTAAGGAACGTGTCTACTGCGAAGAGATGTTCTTATCCAATCGAACGGACGCGTTTCTTTGAAAACGAACAAGTATATGTTGTGATGCCTGAATTTCTGAACATACCGAGAATCTAAATTCTCGGCCGAGAATGGAGAAAGAGTTTTTCAGCCTTCGAACGAAAGGGGGAAGTGTTTGGGCGACGCGTGTCGCGACCGAGAATGGAGGATTCTCGATCGCGACACGGGATGTTTTTCTCCGTTTCTGACTTCGTCCTCGTCCTCGTTTCGGTGCGTTTGATTTTCGTCGTCTTTGACTCTTTTTGTAGGGTTTTTCCTTTGTTTTTGACCTCTTTTCGTTCCTATTTGGATTTACCAAATATTTAGGTACCTTGCATGAAAGAAACATATTCGGACGTAAAAGTACGCTAAATAGATATAAACAGCACAAATTCGTAGTAAAACTGATGTAAATATTAATGATATTTTAGGTATATTTTGGGCTTAACAGTAATTTACCCTCCAATCTCCATTTTATATAGTTTTTTTCTTATAAAATTTACTTTATTTCTTTTCACATAATACATTATTATTATAATAATTTTAGTAAATAATATTATATAAATAAGGGGCTCAAATCCCCAAACTAAAAGGGAAAGTTAGAGAAAGAAAGAAAGAAGAAAAGAGGAAAAAAAAATAGAAAAAGAAAAAAGTTCCAGTGACAAAAAAAAGGGATAAAGTGCAAAAATACCTCCAACGTTTACAGTCAGGCGCAATTTTATCCCTAACATCTAAAATGGTGCAATTTTACCCGTAACGTAGGCAGCTAAGTGCAATTTTACCCTAGGTTGTCAAAGTTGAATCAATTTCAGAAATTTATGTTATCGGAGGGATGAAACAGTTGTGAAGTTCCTGAAGAAGACGTACGATTTGCAGAAGAAACTGTACCATAATTGTTGTATTAAGTCGGCCGGTGTCTGAGCCACATAGCAGATAGTATTTTGGGAACTTTGGTGGCAAGTGAAGGCATTAGGAACAAATTAAAAGTGTTGTATAATGTATTTATTGATTTGGAGTTTGAAGGTTGAAGCTTTCGAAGAAGCTGTTACCAGAGAAAGTCGCAGGAGCTTCTTGGAGGAATTGGTTAATCTAATAATACTTGGGAGTGGTATGAATTGATCCAATTTGACAATGTTAGGGGTAAAATTGGTCTTGACTGCCTACGTTAGGGGTAAAATTGCATCATTTTAGACGTTATGGGTAAAATTGCTCCTGGCTGTAAACTTTAAGGGTATTTTTGCACCTTATCCTTAAAAAAATGAAGTTATAGAGAAAGAAAGTCTTTGAAAGTTCTAGAGAGAGAGTTTCTCTCTCTAGAGGATATTTCATTCCAACTTGAGTCATCAGACATTGGAGATCTTACGCATTCCACATAAAGGTCTAGAATGCTCAAAGAGGAGTCCTGATATTAAATCTATACCAGATACTACAGATACGCTCCAACAATAACGCACTAAGAGGCATAAAGTCCCTCACTCCTTGTTTATTTATTTAATTTACTTATTTATAAAATAAATTTGATATATCAATTATGTTTTAAAATGAATTTCTTAAAGTAAAAGGTTTTTCTTTTTATCGGTTTTGGTCCCTATATGAGATAAAAATATTGTTTTCAGCCCAACCCCAAAATAATTTATTTTCTCAATTAGTTTTGATAACTTGTGGAAAAATCCTTGATCGGAGCACTTCCCTGTGAGGCACCGTTGGGATCGGCCGGGGACACTCCGATACCAAAGTCAGTAATATTTCTGGGAATAAACTGTAAGCACAAAAGTAGAGAATCAGTCAATGTACCTTTGATCCTAGGAAGCTGGGGTATTTATATAGGTTTCTGTAACCTTCAGCATTAATGGGGAAGCAGGTGAAGCGTCGTGTCATTACTCATCTTTGATTGCTATCAATTCTCCATTAATCCCATCATTTAGCATTGAAACCCTCAGAGTTGAGGTATTCGAACAGTCAAGCCTTTATTCCCCTTTAATGGCTATTAATTGCCATTTAATTGTATTTATTCCCATTCATGGATGGTAATAAAGGCGTCTTTTGGTATTCTTAGATCCGTCAAGGCGTATGTACGCTCTGCTTGAGAGCTATGGCGGGTCTCCACTACTCGTTCTCATCGGGCGTATCCCATTATGGCGTATCTCGCCATGGTCCATGTGGTATGGCATAATGCTAGAAACTCCTTCCTTTTCTCCATTATTTGCATATTCACCCCTGTATTAATCCTGCAATAATTGTCATTAATTCCATATTAACCATGCATAAATATCTCTTTTAGAAGGAATAATGGTTTGCCATTATTTCTATTAATTTTCCCTTATTCCTTATTCAAGAATAATTTGGGTTGTTATCAAGTGTGATGTAAAATTATGATTTTAGTCACTGAAGTTCATTTTCTTTATAAAAAACATATTTTAACAAAATAATCATTACAATAAAACCTTTTAACTATTTCTAAAAAACTATTTTCGATATCTTAGACTAACTCGTAAGTATGTTGTATAGTATATGAAAACAATTAATTAAAGTTTACATGTGTTTAATAATTAGAAAGAAAGTAATTGTCCACGAACCTAGTATCTGGATGGTAGGGTTGTCCTTGGGGTTTACTGCTTTTTCCTGGTTGGTTGGAACTAGGTTGCGACCCTATCTTTTAAAACTAAGAGTCTTAAATTATTCAATAGTATCAAACTACGCGATGCGATTCCATACATGCTCCCTTGAAAAGTAAGTTATATTTACATGATGCATAAAGCTTATGGTCCCTCAAAAGTAACATCAGGAAGAAGTTACTAAGAAGCAACACCATGAGAACCACAAACAAAGAAAGTTGAAGGCGGGGAGGGCCCGTCCGTCAGTTCACACTTCTCCTAAGAGTTCCACCATCATCATTGGTCCTTTTGGATTTTCGAAGTGACTATTTTCTCTCATTTATTGTGGGGATAAGATTTCTTGATAAGAATTTTTTTCCCTTCTTTTTGAAGATTATGGTTGTTGGATTATTGGTCCATTTATTTGTGATAAAAAAAGGTTCATTAGAGATTAGCCTCTTTAAAACCGGGTATTATTTTTTTCATGAGGCAATTGTTTCAGGAACTCATTTTTAGCTTTTAGATTGGAAAGGCTTATTTAAGATGGCTCGGTTTTTTTAGAAGAATTTGAGTTTAGAGTTTTCCGATTAGAATTTACCTTGGTTTGAGAATTGAGATCTCATCAAGATGGAATGGATGGAGGATGATTGTTTTTCTTTTTCTTTTATATTCATTGGGAATTCATTTATCTCACTCACTTTTGAGGGAAACCCCATTACAAAGTATACATGTACTTTGAGGATATCAATTGTACCTATAGAAGTTTAACCATGCAAATATAGTGGACATGGAAAGTTGGGGGCATCCATTTGCCATTTTGAAGATGCAGGGTCAAGTTGGAAATTTTATTAGGAATCATTTAGTGTAAAGGCATTCTTATGTATGTTTACGTGTAATTCAAAAGATTATGCATCTAAAGACATCTACATATTATATAAAGCAATCATATCATTTCATTGATGGGTGTAAAAGATTAATTCTCTAATAAAACCTAACCTATTATGTTATGAATCAATCCTCGTGAATTTTTTAGCTGAACATTTTCTCGATTATGCGTTAATTGCTTCCTAAGCTACCTTTTTGGATTTTCAACCTACTATGCCATTTTTGTTTTTATTGTGTCATTTATTTTTGTTAGGCCGTCCTTGCGGGTTTTCAACCTAGCATGATTATTTTTCATGATGATGTTGCTTTAAATGATTTTGCTTGAAAGGTCGATGCATCCTAACCTGATTATATTCAAAACTTTGTTGGCTTATTCATAGTCGCATTGACTCTTTTAGTTAGATTCGGATCTTTTTCTAGTATTCGCTTCTGTTGACTAGAATAGGTCTAGTTGAGTTTGGATTTTAGTCATTTTGAAAAAGAAATAAAAAAGAAAACGTAGATAAAATAGCGAAAGATATGGAAGCTGACTAACGTCAGAAAGGAAATTTCATCTCTCAAGAATGGAACTATAACAACTACTGTTTTATAAAAATAAAGCAACAACACAATTGAGAACACAATAACTACTATATATGAAAAAGAAATCGAATAATTACCTTAAAAAACATAAAGGTTTCCTATAATTTTTGACATATTTGTGTTTCCCGATTTTAGTTGTCCATACATCTTCTATTTATATCGGATTTCTTCAATTGGAGATATCAAAGTTTGAATCCTCCAAATGCTTGAAGAAAATGCTACTAAATAATTTATCAATGCAAACCACCTCTAAATAGATATGAATCTCGTAATGAAGTAAGAACAAACTTATAAGACTATATTATTTAAAGTAAGAACAAAATTATAAAACTATATTATAAGAGTATGAAAAACAAAACTAATACATCATCAAAATTAAAAGTTGATAAGGATTTTGGTTTTCGGTGACCAATGAATATAATGGTGGAATATTATCCATCATGCTTTATGTATATGTTTATTTGTAACTTTTGGATTTCTTTCGCTTTCTGTTTTTTCATCTTTGTGTAACTCTTACTATCTTTTATTACTTTATTTAATGGGTTAGTAATTGACATATTATTATTATTAATATATATAAATGACTTTTTTTAAAAAAAATTTGCGCAATGCGCTTACATTAAAAAATGCATCTAAAACACTTCTCCTCATTTCTCTCTGTTTCCGCTATTATATATAGTATAGATAGATTATAATTATTTATATATAATTTATTATTATTTATATATAATTTATAATTTAGTATTATTTATATATAACTCATCATTATTTATTATAATTATAAATATTTATATATAATTTATTATTATTTATTATAATTTATAATTTAGTATTATTTATATATAATTCATCATTATTTATTATAATTATAATTATTTATATATAATTTATTATTATTTATTATAATTTATATATATTTTATAATATAGTATTATTTATATATAATTATTATTATTTATTATAATTATAATTACTTATGTATTTTATAATTTATAATATATATATAGTTTATCATTTTTATATTATAGTTATTTTTTTTTTGGTAGAAATTATAATATATTTATATATTATAACTATAATATATATATTTTTATATTATAGTTATAATTATCTATATATAATAATTTTATATATAAATAATTATAAATAATGATAAATTTTATATGATAATTATCTATATATAATATATCATTTATCATTATATATAAAATTTATCATTATTTATAATTATTTATATATAAAATTTATCGTTATATATATAATTTATTATAATTATAATTATTTGGTGCAGTTAAGTTAAGTTAAGTTAAGTTCGATAGCATTCCGTTCAATTAAGTTAAGTTCAATTCAGTTTAGTTTAGTTAATTTAATTTAATTTTTTTTTGGTAGGATAGGAAAAGAAAAACAAACAAACAAAAAACTGCTCAACCCGGGATCAGCCTAGGAAAACTAACCCCCACCACATCCTCCAAGATCAAAGAAGAGATGAAGACCGGAGGAGAAGAAAATGTAGATAGACCCAACCTTCTAGAATGCCTTCCATCGCAAGACGGTCCGCTACGCGATTCTGCTCCTTATAAATATGAGCAAATCTAATATACTCAAAGGAGGATCCAATCCTTTTAATGCCTTTAATTATGTTAAGGCTATTCAGGCAAATAGCATTGCCCTCAGAAATCATTTTTACCGCTTCTTGGTTATCTGACTCAACAAGAAGCTTCTTCACCCCTAGATTCTTAGCTAGCTTCAGGCCAGAGAAAATCCCCCAAAGCTCTGCAGAAAAGGATGAACCAATACCCAAATTCTGAGAGAAGCCAGAAACCCACCTGCCACCATCGTCTCTAAGAACCCCTCCTGCGGCAATTCTCCCGTCTCTTAGACAAGAACTATCAGTGTTGAGCTTAACCACACCTTCACTCGGCCTACACCAGCCTAAAAGATGGACCTCCTTCCTCTGAACAGCCCTAGCCAAGGGATCTTCAACAAAGCTCTCAACCAAGGTACTAATCTTTTTAGAAAAGAAATCAAGGACATTTGGCTGAGAAACCACTCCTCCTCTAAAAATATCCTCATTCCTCCATCTCCAAATCTGATGGCAAACCACCACAAATAAAAGAACACCCTGATTCCAATCAGGCAGAAGAATCCCTTTAATTCCATCTACAAACCAATCATTCTCTGAATGGGCTAAAAAGGAAGAGAGCACATCCCTAGGGAGAATTCTCCTCCAAACCTCTTTACTTTTCTCACAATCCCTAAGAGCATGGCACAAAGTCTCCTCATACCCTCTGCATCTGCCACAGGCTCCAGAATCCACCAGATGCCTCCTTTTTCTATCCGAATTAGTAAGCAACCTATTCCTGGCCCCAAGCCACAGGAAACTCCTAATACGGTACGGCACTTTTAAGGCCCAAATCGTCTTCCACACCCCAGGGGACGAGGAATCCAAACCCTGATAGAACGCCTGAAAAGCAGATTTACACGAATAGGCCCCATTGTTTGTCAGCGCCCAACAGTAACTATCCTTGTCTTCCATTTGACTACTAATCTGAACACCTCTAATTGTAAGGAGCGATTCCAGACTGAGGTAGGAATCAAATTTATCCCAAATCCACTCACCCTCAGAATCCACCACATCAGCAATCCTCCAGTCCTGAATGTCCAACGGGGGCAAAGAAGTACAAACCTCCAATAAAGGCTTCTTACCTATCCAAATATCCTTCCAGAAGCTGATGGACCTGCCATTACCCACATTCCACCCAATCCCTGAACAAAATTCAGCAAAAACCGCACTAATGCCTTTCCAAAGAAAGGAACAATTAACCACTCTATCCTTAGGACCTCCAAACACCTTATCCTTCCGATATTTACCGCATAAAAGCTGGACCCATAGAGCTGAAGGAAGCTGCCACATACGCCACAGGAGTTTCATTAATAAGACTTTATTATTATCTTTGGCTTTCCTAATGCCCAGACCTCCCATATCTTTAGGCTGACAAACCTCACTCCAAGGAACAAGGTGGATCTTTCTCCCATCCTCAGCTTCCCCCCACATGAATCTACGGTTAATTTTATCAAGATCTTTAAGCACAGGTTCAGGAAGATGACAAGCCTGCATAATGTGATTGGGAGTCGCACAATTGACAGATTGAATTAACGTCAGACGGCCAGCGAGAGAGAGAGTCTTAGCTTTCCACGTGGCACACTTCATATTAGCTTTATCCAAAGTATCTTTAAAAGACACTTTAGACACTCTCTCACTATGGAGGGGGATACCCAGATATTCCCGAGAGAGCAAGTCAGAGGAATACCCGACAGATCACTCAACCTTTTACAGACTCTCTGGTTCATATTTTTAGAGCACATCATTCTTGACTTTTGGACATTAAGCTTCTGACCAGAGGCCGAACAAAAACAATCAAGAATATCCATAATAATACTTAACTGCTCCTCATTTCCTTCCAGAAAGATCAGAACATCATCCGCAAAGAACAGGTGAGTAACCTGGGGATAGAAACTATTGATAGCCACTGGGTGGAATTTCCCATTATCAACAGCATCTTGGATCAGGTGAGACAACCTCTCCATAGCAATAACAAATAAGAAGGGGCTCATTGGGTCTCCTTGACGGATACCCCAGCCCGGAGAGAATTCTTCCGACATATCCCCATTAATCAAAACTTGAAAAACAGGAGAAGAGATACAAACCTTTATTAACCTTCTCCAACTGTCCGGGATCCTAGCTCTCTCCAGACTCTCCATCAGGAAACTCCAGTTGATGCGATCATAGGCTTTCTCCAGATCCAACTTAAGAGCCACAATACCTTTCTTCCCCTTCCTGATCTTCATAGTGTGGACCATCTCTTGGGCAATCACCACATTATCCATCATTTGTCTACCAGGCACAAAACTTCCCTGATTCTGACAAATGATCTCAGGAAGAATGCAACGGATTCTATTTGCCACAATCTTTGTAATAGTCTTATAGAGAACATTACAAAGACTGATAGGCCTCATATGCAAAAAAGAAGAAGGCTTCTCAATTTTAGGAATCAGAACCAGAAGGGTTCTATTCACCATCCCGATATCTTGAGAACCATTAAAAACACCTATGATGAAGTTATAAATACCTTCCTTCACAACCTCCCAGTGCTTATTGTAAAAACCAGTAGGCAGACCATCAATCCCAGGAGCTTTAGTAGCCCCAATACTAAAAATGGCTTGGTCAATTTCTTTCAGGGAAATAGGTTGGAAGGCATCCAGAATACTATCCTCTCCAACCATGGGAAAAGTAGCAACAGAATGAGCCTTCTCCAGATAAACAGGCTCCTCTTTAAAAAGGTCCTTATAGAACTCTAGGGCTAAGCTCCGAATATCATCGTCCTCATAAACCCAATCTCCATTAGAGTTCTTAATAGCATCAATCCTATTCCTCTGCCTTCTAATGATGGTGGAGAGATGAAAATACCTGGTATTTCGATCCCCATCTCTGATCCAGGATTTCCTAGATTTTTGAAACCAAAGAAGCTCCTCCTGCCTAAGCACAGCTTCCAGCTCCTTCTGAAGGGTTCTGAGAAAGCCATTCAAACTGTGATCAAACCTAACCTCCAACCTACACTGAATGCCCTCAATTCTATTCAATAATTTATTCTTCCTCCTAATAATATGCCCAAAGACATTTTTATTCCACCCCATCACATTTTTCCTGAAACCTTCAGCAGCTTGAAGGACATTCGAGTGAGGCTTCTAATTATCATGAACGAATTCCTTAAACTTGGGATGAGACTCCCAAGCCAACTGATAACTGAAAGGTCTCTCTCCCCTCGGATGATTGCCTCTCATCAGCCTAAATAAGATAGGACAGTGATCCGAATGACGGAACGGGAGATTTAACACAGAACCTTCAGGGAAAGTAGTTTGAGCTGAAACATTAGCATAAACCTTATCCAAACGAACAAAGGTACTGTTGCGCTTCCAAGTGAACTTATGACCAGAGGCCCCAAGATCAGAAAGCCCACATAAATCCATACTATTCTTATGGTGAAGGCAGCGATTAACATAATGATGCGAACCCCCTCTCTGATCACTCATAAAAGCAATATCATTAAAGTCGCCAACCACAAACCAAGACTCAGATATGTTAACACTCATAGAGTAAAGAACCTCCCAAAGCCGTTTCCGATTGGCCAGGATAGGGTCAGCATACACCAGGGTAATAAAAAAAAGGGTTTATTACCGGAGACGCTCACTTTACTATGGATAAACTGCTTATCCATGCTAATAATATCGAAATGAACCCGATCTGGCTTCCAGAAAAGCCAAATCCCACCAGCCCGGCCAGTAGCCTCCGATCTAACACATTTCCAGTTCCTAAACTTTTTAACCACCTCATCTGCTTTATCTCCACTAATCTTAGTTTCCATTAAAGCAAAACAAGAAGGATTAAACTGTTTAATTAAATCATTAACATGGATACGGGTAGCCTTGTTAGCCGCACCTCTAACATTCCAAAACAACAAATCCATAGAAAGGAGGAAAACTGACCGCACCCACAAACCTAAGCCGGGTATTTATTAGGGGCTCCTGAGAGCCTCGCCGAGGTACCCGCAGGCCCCCTCTTCTCTGGTAAAGCCATAGTGTTCTGGACACTTTTTTGCTTTCCTTTTAGCTTTTTCATACTAGTTTTATTAACTCCCATAGTCTTCCCAATCCCAGGATCACCACAAAGAATAGGAATACTAACCTCATTTATCTTCTTCTTCCTTTGTGAAGCCAAGGACAGGGACCCCCCCCCCCCCCCCTTAGGCTTCATCTTTGGAGACAAAAAGAGGGTTAACAGATTCAACCACCTTATCGGATGGTTCAACAGACTCCAAACCTGGCATGCTTTGATCAATATGCTCGTCAACCTGGTCAGAATCTTGGACTTCTTCAATAGTCAGGGCCCCAAATCTGGATCCTGAAGTGAACTCTAAAGCATCTCTAGTATCCTCCCTCGCTTTGGGGTTAGGCTTCTCCTTGACACTTGGATTAGCAATAGGCTTTGAAAGGGTAGACTTCATATTAATGTTAATATCAGGAGGACAGTTTTGAACAACTAAAGGTTTTGTTCTTCGTCTAGCAGACCTTTTTGCCACCATCCAGGGCCTAAAACTCCCTCCATTACCCTGGATCCCTTCAGTTCTCCTAACACCACCCTCAACAACCTCTTTTACAACCTTTTCCCTTTTAGGGCACCCCTTCTGAGTATACCATACATGCCACAATCATAACAAATATTATGTAAACCTTCATACTCAATAAAGAACACCTTGCTACGAACACAGAATTTTGACAACAAAGGTTTTGCAAGATCAATATCAATACAAACCCTTGCAAACTTGCCTCTAATAGCACCAATTGTAGTTTTGTCCACATGGTGGACCTTCCCCACCAGACCTCCAATTTTACTGAGAAAATTTTCACTATAATATTCAATGGGAAGGCCCGGGAACCTAACCCAAGTCAAAATCCTGTTAACCGAGCAATCATGAGGATTAAAATTAGGAACCCAAGGCCGTAAGGCCAGAACATGGTTAGAAATAATATACGGACCCCCATTGATCACAGTATTATAATCCTCAACTCGAGTAAATTTAATGATATAGTAGTCATTTTCCAGGTCAGTAATACTGACTTTCCCTTTCCTAGCCCACTGAGCTTGGATCCTTTGAGCAAAATAGTTAAAGCTAATTCTCTTCCCAAGCACTGTAACTATTAAAGAAACCTTCCACTTATCCCTGAGCTCCCGCTTCTCATCTGAGGAGAGCCTAATCACAGGACAAAGAGGATCGTCTTGATCATTATCCTCTTCATCAGAATCAGAGTACATTTCATCAGACTCCCCCACCATCAACACTTCCTCCATACAAGGCTCCTCCTCGACCACCCCCATAACCGTATCTTTCCAAGAACTTTTCCCTATTTCGTTCATACTAACCCTAGACCTAGGGGAAACCGCGTTCCCCTGAACCTGAGTTCCACACTCATCACCAAACCTACCCGACTCCCCTCTATTACAATGGATCTGACCCGAGGCAGCCTGCCCCACTGCCACCGCCCCAGCCTGCCCAGCACCAGCACTGCCCGGAGACTTGCTGCCAGCGCCAAAACCAGCGCCGGCGCTCCAAACCCATTGCCCAGCAGCGCCGCCGGCGCTTAATACGCAGTGCCCTGCGCTGCCGGCACTCAACCCGGCGCTTGGCACGAAACGCCCAGCCCCACCCCCCGATAGCGGAGGCGCCTTACCCCCAGCGTCGGACAACAAAACCGATCCAGTCGCACGAGCAACCACTCGCAGCCGCACATCCTCGTCGATCGTGGCCTCCATCACCCCTCAAACCCCCTGCCACGCCGCCCAGATCCCCACTCGACACCATCCCCTTCTCACGCCCCCCTTCCTCCTTCCATCCTTCACCCCTAATGCCCCACTCCTCCAGCCCGCCTTTCCCATCCCCGCCGATCTCCTCTTCCCGATCTGCCCAAGCCACTGCCGACATCACCCCCTCACCGCCAACAGCCGCCCCCCTTTCCCTAGATCTGTCCCTCACTCTTTTCACCATAAACCCTAGCAGAGAGAGAGAAACCCTAGCATTTAATTTAATTTAATTTCAGTAAAAAAGAACATGATCTTATAGGGAAAAAGGGTTGGTGAAAATGGTTTTTTCGAGGTTCAGACAAGTCTTTGGTTTCCCTTGAAATCGCACTTTGTCTTTGATTACGTCTTGATGAGACACGCTTCATATTGTAGAAATATTTGCCTCTTAGGAACTCATCTAGTAGCTGTATCTTCCTTGCTCAATTCGGTACATTCTACCTTGGAGTTATTTCAGCCTTCGCTAACTGATCTGATGCATACGGAAGGTTTGTGAGAGAGATTTATTGAGTTCTTTGTGAACATAATCAATTTTAAAGCATCGTTATTCATTATTGTTTTCATTTTATTTTATTTTATTCTTTATTCTTGGGTTATTTTTAAAAAAAAATCTATGGTTTCACGTTTTCGCAGATTGGTCTTTGTGGGTTTTTTAAAGGATAAATTTCATCTATGGTGTACAGCATTTACCCTAAATCACATTTTGGTGTACAAACTTCAATATGTCACACTAATATATATGTACTTAAGGGTGACCTCCCACTATAGTACACAGCCGGTGAAAATGACCGGTCAACGCTCAGTCAACGTGCCACCTCAGCTTTGACCGATCAAAAAGTCAAAAAAATTCAACCACTTAATATAAAATCACTTTTATACCCCTAAGTCTCTTTCTAATTTTCCATTCCTCTCTCTAACTACTCTTATCTCCTTAATTTTCTTAATCAAAATCATTTGCTTAACTGATTGTTGGAACTTGCAACATAAAATTTGCTTAATCAAAATCAAAACCCAAAATCAGAAATCGCAGTACATCCACACATATCAAGCTTAATCAAAATCGAAACCCAAAATTTGCTTAATCAAAATCGAGATTTTTGCCCAATGTGTTACTTTTATTGAAAAGCTTCAATTTTTTTTTTCCTCTCTCTAATAGCTATGGCGATGGCTTTGTCTGTTCTGGGATTGTTTTATTACTATTTTTGAGGTTTGGTTTAATGGGTTATCTTCTTTCTAATTTAATTTTATTCTATTCCTATCTTGACGTGTATTTTGCTATCAATATCAAAAAAAAAACTTTAGCTGTTTTTGAGCGAATTTTATTTTGTCAAGTTGGGTTTTGCGATCCGACTGTTATTGTGATGTTTCATTTTATATTGCCAATCACATTATAAAAGTGACACGGAAATTTTAATCCTCCACACGGAAAATAGGGTTTTGGAGCGGTGGAATAAACAATTTGAATTCGACAAGTGCTTATCGGGATGTATTATTTATCAGTGTTGTATTGGAAACGAAATTGCAGGAGCATTTTTTGAAGGTTAATAAATTGTGGCAGAACCTTTTTTCCTCTTATTTCTGTTACCTAAGGTAGAGAGATGAGTTAGAGAGAGAAAGGCAAAAATAGTAAGACAAGTTGTTAGATTGTAGAAAGTAGTAATTTCCAGAAATACTTAGGGACATTTTAGTCTTTGTATACCCTACAGTTTGATAGAATAATCTAGAAGGTTGCCTTTATCTTTGTATATAATAAAGCAGCATTGTATTTTGTTCTGCAATAATATCAATATACACTTTCCTCTTTTCTCATTTTTATCCGAGTTTTCATGGTATCAGAGCTACTGTAGATCCAGTAGTTTTCCGGTGAGCAGATGATGTTTCCGGCGAAGAATGAGAAAGAAGAAACAAGTGTACAGATCATATTCAGAAATTATGAGTTCTAGTTTTAATGAAGGAGAAGATTTCAGCGATTCTGCAGAATCAGTTGAATCAGGATATCGAAGTCGTGATAATCGCAACACGAGCATAAACAACACCGATATTATCAATTCCGAGCAAATTGTTACAGAATCGGTAATGGCGACTGCAAATTCATCACAGAATCAGAGCAATGAAAATCCAGGACTTGCGATTGTGAGCATCATACTTGATGGAACGAATTACACGCTTTAGAAGCGAGTAATGTTGTTGGCGATTAGTGCCAAACGCAAGACAAGTTTTATCACAACTGAAGAAGAACCTGATTAGAAGGATGCAGCGGCATATCTAAAATGGAAGGAGACTAATGATCTGGTATTTTCGTGGATCTTAAACTCTCTTACAAAAGATTTAGCTTCTGTGTTTGTTAATGCTAGATCTGCTAAGGATCTGTGGAAGGAAATCGAGCAGAGTTATGGAGAGAGCAATGGTCCTCTTCTCTTCAAATTGCGTAAAGCGATTTGCAGTTTTCAACAAGGAGGTATGTCTCTGGTTGATTATTTCAATAATATGAAGAGAATGTGGGATGAATATGCTATATTGAAGCCATTAGATAACTGTACTTGTGGTGAATCGAGAAAAATAGCACAAACACAACTTGCTGATGAGCAGTTAATGCAATTTTTGTCTGGTTTAAGTCCTGAATTTGATCACATAAGAGATCAGATATTGATTACAGAACCTTTGCTACCTATTAACAAGGCATTTTCAATGTTGATTAAGATTGAACAGCAAAGAAGTAGATCTAATACTAGCAGTAATTCAGTTGAGTTTGTTAACTATAGTGCTAGTGGAAAAGGTTCAGTGAACACAGGCATGAGTAATGGCTCTGGAAACTATAGCAGTGGTTCAAACAACAATGCAGGTAGTTTTAAGAGCAAGGGAAAATCAGATAAATTCTGTTCCTACTGTAGAAAAGAAGGACATGAGAAACAAGACTGTTTTCGCATTAAAGGCTATCATGAGTGGTTCAAAGGCAAGAGAATTACAGGGCCAGCACCAACTAAGCATCAAGCTTATATGACACAAGAAGAGAAATATGAGAAGGAATCACCTTTGTCTTATGAACAGAATGATGTTGAGGTTTCTAAGAAGGAAAATATGTAGGAAATGATTCAGAAAGAAGTGCAGAGAGCACTGAAGGGCAAAATTACAAAACAGGAATATTCAGCTTATGCAGGATTTGCCAACTTTGCTGGAGCATGTTCAGGTAAAATTTCAAATCCTGATGTGATTGAATGGATTGTAGATTCAGGAGCCACTACTCTTATGACCTCAAATGTGAGTATAATGACTAATATAATCAAATTAGGATATCCTCACAGAGTGTTTCTTCCTACAGGAGAAGTGCATATAGTGCACTATAAAGGGAAAGTAACTTTTCAGAAGAAGTTTACATTGAAAAATGTATTACTTGTTACCACATTCAAACAGAATTTGTTATCTATTAGTAGATTAATGGCATATCACAATGTCACAGTACAATTTTGGTCTAAGCATTGCTTTTTGCAGGACCTGAAATATGAGGAAATCCTGACAGTGGGCACAATGAGGAATGGATTGTATTACTTAACTGAAGAGTCTTTCAATAGAGATGTAATAGCTAGAGTGTGGAGTAATTCTAGGATACTATCCAGTATCAGTATATGTAATAAGGGAAATAATGTAGCATTGAATGTCAAAATGGATGTAAAACAGGATATGCAAGTTTGGCATAGAAGGTTGGGACATATGTCAGCTGAAAAATTGTCTCATATGTTTGATTCCGTAGATTTGAAGTCATTTTCACAATGTGAGGTTTGCATCATAGCCAAACATGTGAGGTCTTCGTTTTGTAATAGTTCTATCAAATCAATGAAAGCTTTTGAGTTGATTCATATAGATTGTTGGGGACCATATAAACAGGTTTCACTCAGTGGGGACAGATATATGCTAACTATTGTTGATGATTATAGTAGAGCAATTTGGACTGTGTTGTTCAAAAGCAAAGATCAAGTGCCTATTTTGATTAAAAATTTCCTGCTTATGGTGAAGACTCAATTTCAGAGTCAAGTTAAAGTCATAAGGACAGACAATGGTACTGATTTTACTGGGCATGCTACACAGATCATATTACAAGAACAGGGAATATTACATAAGAAGAGTTGTGTATATACCCCTCAACAGAATGGGGTAGTTGAGAGGAGACATAGAAGTCTCACGAGTGTAGCTAGATCATCGTTGAAGGAAGGTCATCTATCAATCAAATTTTGGGGAGAAGCCATGTTACACGCTACTACTTTGCTAAATGTGTCTCCTACTAAGGTTCTAAGTTGGAAGACCCCTTATCATGTTTTATATTGTAAACAACCATCATATGTGGATCTGAAGATATTTGGTTGTAGAGGATATGTTTTAAATGTGAATCCTAGAAGAGGAAAATTTGATGACATGTCTATTCCTTGTGTCTATCTAGGAATATCATCTGGTCAAAAAGGATGGAAGATGTATGATAACAAAGAAAATCAGATTTATACATCAAGGGATGTAAAATTTGATGAAAATACTTTTCCATTTGCTACTAATAGTGTTAATGTGCAGGATAACAATGAGACATTGATTGCTGCAAATGACTTACACATGGAAGATGCGCAATTAATTCTGCCAAATACAGATACAGAACAAGTTATTCAAATGGATACTTGTCATGAGGAATATGAAGATGGAGATAATGATTATCCACATCATTCAACCCTTGAAAACTCAGGGGTTTCTCAACAAACTGAGGTGCAACCAATAGTGAGACCAACAAGAACACACCATAAACCAGCATGGATGCAAGATTTTGTTGTAAATCAAGTGTGTCATGATGGTCAAAGCTCTATTCTGTTAAGCCAATAGCAGACTGCATATCTTGTAGAAATGCAGAAAGAACAGGAGCCTAAGAATTACAAAGAAGCAAAAGGCCAAGACAAATGGGAGAAAGCCATGAAAGAGGAAATCACTGCTTTGGAGCAGAACAAGACATGGAAGTTAGTACCTCTACCAGAAGGTAAAACAACTATTACTTCTAGATGGATCTTCAAGGTTAAATATGATTCAAATGGTAAAGTATCTAGATATAAAGCTAGATTGGTAGCTAGAGGCTATAATCAGAAATATGGTATAGACTACCATGACAGTTATTCACCAGTTACAAAAGTTACAACAGTCAGAGTGTTCTTAGCTGTTGCAACTTCAAACAGTTGGCCTATTCAACAAATAGACATTAACAATGCCTATTTGCATGGAGAAATTGAAGAGGAGTTATATATGGAAGCTCCTGAAGGGTATGAAAGCAATGGCATGGTGTGTAAACTAGAGAAATCCCTCTATGGCCTGAAACAGGCAGGAAGACAATGGAACAAAGCTTTTACAGCAAATTTAATTCAGTTGGGATTCATCAAATCTATACATGATTACTGCTTGTTTACAAAAACAACAGGAAATCACTTCTTGGCTTTAATTGTCTATGTTGATGATATTCTCATCACTGGTACGTCTATGCAGTTAATTGATGAAGTTAAACAAGCCTTACATGAGTCTTTCACAATTAAAGACATGGGAGAAGCAAAATACTTCCTTGGTATTGAGCTTGCAAGGTCTGAGAATGGATTGTTGATTTCACAAACTAAATACATCAGAGATTTGATTACTGATACTGGTTTGGATAATGCACACAGTGTGTCAAGTCCTTTCCAAAGTGGGGTCAAAATTGATGATGAGGCTGAAGATTATGCAGAACCAGATAAGTTCAGAAGATTGGTTGGAAGACTATTATATTTGGGTTTTACAAGACCGGATATAGCATATTCCACTCAACAGCTTAGTCAGTACATGAGTAAACCAAATGTAAGACATATGGAACTTGCTATGCATGTAGTGAGATATTTGAAGGGGACAATGAATGCAGAGTTGTTTTATAGCAGAGAAGGAGAGTTAACAGTAATGACAGCTTATTGTGATTCAGATTGGGGAAGATGCAAGATCACAAGGAAATCTGTCACGGGATATTGTGTGTTTGTAGGAAATTGTTTGGTTTCATGGAAATCAAAGAAACAAGGAACTGTTAGCAAGAGTTCAGCAGAGGCTGAGTATAGAGCCATGTCAACAGCATTATGTGAATTAAAATGGCTATCATATTTGTTGACAGAATTCAAGTACAAACCTCAGTTACCTATTTATCTATACTGTGACAACCAAGCTGCCATCCACATTGCTGCAAATCCAGTATTTCATGAACAAATGAAACACGTTGAGATTGATTGTCATATAGTAAGGCAACACATGGAGTTTGGTTTCATTTGTATTTCATACGTGAACACTAATAATCAGCTTGCTGATTTACTTACTAAACCGTTGACAGGTCAACAGATGATCAATGCTCTACATGAAATGCACATATACACATGTGCTACTGCTGCAAATTGATATACTAGCTCTATCTTCAACTTGAAATCACTTTCAACTTGAAGAGGCGGTGTTGGATTGTAGAAAGTAGTAATTTCCAGAAATACTTAGGGACATTTTAGTCTTTGTATACCCTACAGTTTGATAGAATAATCTAGAAGGTTGCCTTTATCTTTGTATATAATAAAGCAGCATTGTATTTTGTTCTGCAATAATATCAATATACACTTTCCTCTTTTCTCATTTTTATCTGAGTTTTCAGAGGAGTGAGGATGGTTTAAGAGAGAGAAAGCTAGAGTTGAAAATAGGAAAAGGGAAAGGAGAAAGGAGGAAGAAATGTATAAAAATAATTTCATATTACGTGAGTCTTTTTTTTTACTTTTGACTGGTCAAAGCTGAGGTGGCGTGTTGACTGGGCATTGACCGGTCGTTTTTACATGTTGTACACCATACTAGGAGGTCACCCCTAAGTATGTATATATTAATGTGACAAAATAGTCTCAAGGTGTGTTGTTTCATAGTTTCTTTTGATTTTTTTTATTAAATATTTAATGCATTGGGGTTGGAATCCAATTTTTTTTAATTAAATCCAGGTGAGATCGGTTTACTGAATTGATTCAGGGTTTATGGTGAAAAGGATTAGGGAAAGATCTAGGGAGAAGGGGGTGCCGGGTGGAGGAATAGGGGTGGTGCCGGCTTTGTCTAGGGCAGATCAGGAGGAGGAGGAGGGCGCCGGGGATAGGGTGGAAAAGTTGGATTATTGGGGTGTTGGGTTGGATGGGGGCAAGGAGGTGCGGGTCTGAGAGGATGCAAGGGGATCGGGGGATGGTGTTGGCGGTGCGGCAGGATCGTTAGAATCCGATGGGCAGGGGACCGTGCGCGGGCGAGCGGCTGGGGCAGGGGTTATCTCCGATGCAAGGGGGAAGGCGCCTCCTGGGCAGGCTGGATCTGCTGCGGATGAGGCGGGGCGGGCTTTTGAGGGTGCCGGTAATGTCACCAGCAGTGGGCAGGCGGGATCTGCTGCGGAAGGGGCGGGGCGGCTTTGTGGGAGTGCCGGCGCTGTCGCAGGCAGTGGAGTTAGGGTTGGCGTTGGGAGCACCGGAGCTCCTGCTGGGCTGTGTGTAGGGGATGCCGTCGATACGGCTAGGCTCTGCGCTGGGAGTGTCGGCGCTTCTGCAGGGCCGTGCGCAGGGGTTGCCGGCATTCCTGCTGGGCAGTCAAGGGAGGGGGCTGGCACGAGGTCGAGCAGGATGGGGGTTAGTCAGTTTGGGGCGGCGGCTCTTGTGCAGGCTGCCTTAGGTCATATCAAGGAAATAAATGGATTGTCGGTCAGGGTTGGTGAGGAGTGCGGGATTCAGAGTCAGGGTAACTCGGTTTCTCCCAAATCAAGGGTGGTGAATAATGGCATAGGGCAACTTTCGGGGAAAGATACAGTTATGGGGGTGGTGAAAGAGTAACTTTGTATGGAGGAGGTTAGGATGGAAGGGGATTATGAAGAGGTGTTCTCCGACTCACATGTTGAAGATGGTGAACATGATGACCCGCTTTGTCCGGTGATTAGACTTTCGTCAGCAGAAAAGCGCGAGCTCAGAAAGAAGTGGAGACTCTCCCTAATAGTTACACTTCTTGGGAAGAGAATTAGCTTTCACTATTTCGCCCAGAGGATACAAGCACAGTGGGCTAAGAAAGGTAAAGTTACGATTACCGACTTAGAGAATGATTACTATGTCGTTAAATTTACTCGTGTGGAAGATTACAATGCTGTGGTCAATGGAGGGCCATATATTATTTCCAACCAGGTTCTGGCTTTGAGGGCTTGGGTTCCTAATTTTAACCCTCATGATTGCTCGGTAAGCAGAATTTTGACTTGGGTTAGGATTCCGGGCCTGCCTATTGAGTATTATAGTGAAAGTTTCCTCAACAAAATAGGAAGTCTGGTTGGGAAGGTGCATCATGTGGATAAAACTACGGTGGGAGCAATTAGAGGCAAATTTGCTAGGGTTTGTATTGATGTTGATCTTGCTAAACCCCTGTTACCAAAATTCTGTGTTCGAGACAATGTTTTCCTTATTGAATATGAAGGATTACATAACATTTGTTATGATTATGGTATGTATGGACATACTAGAGAGGGATGCCCGAAGAGGGAGAGGGTGGTGGAAATGGAAGCTGAGGGTAATGCTGGAAGAACTGAAGGGATCCAAGGTGAGGGGGGGAATTTTGGCCCTTGGATGGTCACGAAGAGGCCTGCTAGACGTAAGACTCAGCCTTCTGTTGCTCAGAATCGTCCCCCTGATATAAACCCCAAGATAAAGGCTATCATTCAAAATCCTAATGACAAGCCTAGTATCAAAGAGAAACCTAATCCCAAAGTCAGTGAGATTCACAGGGCTGGGGCAGAGACCAGTTCAGGTTCCAGGTTTGGGGCCCTGGCTATTGAGGAAGATCAGGATGCTGTTATGGTTGACGAACAGATTGATCAAAGCATGCCAGGATTAGAATCTATAGAGCCATCAACTAAGGTGACTGAAACTATTAACCCCCTTTTTGTCTCCAAAGGTGTATCCCAGGGGAGTTCCCAGACTTTGGCTTATCAAAGGAAGAAAAAGTTGAATGAGGTTAGTGTTCCTAGTCAGGGTGGGGATCCTGGGATCAGGAAAAGTATGGGAGTCAATAAATCTAGTATGAAAAAGCTTAAAGGCAAACAGAAAGGTAGCCATAATTCTTTGGTTTTAACTGAGAATAGAGGGCTTGCGGGTACCTCGGCAAGGCTCTTAGGAGCCCCTAATAAATACCTGTCTTAGGGTTGTGGGTTCGGTCAGTTGTCCTCCTTTCTATGGTTTTGTTGTGTTGGAATGTTAGAGGTGCGGCTAGCAAGGCTACCCGTATCCATATTAATGATCTTATTAAACAGTTTAATCCTTCTTGTTTTGCTCTGTTGGAAACTAAGATTAGTGGAGATAATGCAGATGAGGTGGTTAAGAAGTTTAAAAACTGGTACTGTGTTAGATCGGAGGCAACTGGTCGGGCTGGTGGGATTTGGCTTTTCTGGAGGCCAGATCGGATTCATTTTGATGTTCTTAGCATGGATAAGCAGTTTATTCACTGTAAAGCGAGTATCTCCGGCAATACTCCTTTTTTTATTACCCTTGTGTATGCTGACCCTATCTTGTCTAATCGAAAACGGCTCTGGGAGGTTCTCTACTCTATGAGTGTCAGCATTTCTGAACCCTGGTTTATGGCAGGTGACTTTAATGATATCGCCTTTATGAGTGATCAAAGAGGGGGTTCCAATCATTATGTTAATCGCTGCCTTCACCACAAGAATAGTATGGATCCGATCTGGGGGCTTCTGGGCATAGATTCACTTGGAAGCGTAATAATACCTTTGTCCGGTTGGATAAAGTCTACGCTAATGTTGTAGCTCAGACTTCTTTCCCTGAGTGTTCTGTGTTGAACCTCCCGTTCCGTCATTCGGATCATTGTCCTATTTTGTTTAGACTTTTGAGAGGGAAGCGTCCTAGGAGTAAGAGACCGTTCCGGTATCAGTTGGCTTGGGAGTCCCATCCTAAGTTCAAAGAGTTCGTTCACGAGAATTGGAAACTGATAGCACCCATTTGTATAGGGTTTTTAGGCCCCTTTTAGCTTCCTTTTGCTTTATTTCCTTTTAATTTCAGTAGCGTTTTATTATCTTTTAGTTTAAATTAGCAATTTCCCTTATTTTTGGCATTTTCGGTGTTTTCAGGGATTTTCAGGGACCTTTCGTGCATTTCCGGATCATTCAGGGACCATCAGAGCACTTTTGGGATTCGTCAGGGACCATTAGAGCACTTTTCGGAAGTCCAGGGACCTAATCAGATAAAAGCCGGAGCCACAGTTCCTCAAATAGGACCTGTCTCAGCGAGACATCACCTGTCTCGTCGAGCCAGGCCCTCGTCTCGTCGAGACAGGCCTTGTCTCGACGAGACGAGGCGGGGGAAGGCGCGCCTGCGCCTTCCCCTTTGCTAAAATTCGCGGATCAAGGCCCTAAAAGACCATTTAACACTTTGTAAATGCCATTTTTACCCCTGAGGCATTAGGGTTTCCTCCCTAACTCTATAAATAGGGAGCTAAACCTAATCTTCTTGGGGGGGATTAGCCATTTAATAAATTAGAGAGCCGCTAGGGTTTTCTCTCCTCCAAAATGTAGATTTTTAGCTTTTAGATTAGATTTCCTGCTTTCTAGATTAGGTTTTATTTCTGTTTTGTCTTTTCTTTCAAGAACAATTGATGGGAGAAGTTCCTCATCTTCTATTTTTGTAATCAGAATCGGCAAAACGGGTTTTGGATTTCTATCCTTTTCCCTTTTATCTTTTGCGATTATATTCAATTGAAGCTTTTTCCGTTATTCATGATTTCCTCCTATTTTGATTAGTTTGTCTATGAACTGATCCCCATCCAATTTGGGATGGGGATGAAATTGATTGTATGAATATGTGTGATTAGGGATCTAGGACCTTTGATTGATCAGTTTATGCATGCTTAATGCCTAGGTAATGTTAGGAACAGGATTTATACTAGAATGAACATTGATAATGATCAACTAGCCTGTTTATGTATATAATATGCTTAATGCCTGTGACCCTAACATTAAATAGGATTATAGATAGATGAGAACCTGACCACAGAATCGTCTATACCGAATTTGTGTAAATCTGACTTCGCTAGAGACCACGAGGAATGAGGCTTTATGGCTGGGCTACGGCTTTAGCTTTAGTTGTCAATAAACCTAATGCTTTGCATGACCTAGGGTATATGCCTAATCAAGCCGTCACCCGAATGCATGTGAATAGGTTAGACAAATCCCGTACAAATTTGTCTTTCACTTAGGACAATTACCTTCAATCATTGGTAAAACACAAATCTGAACTCCCTAAACCCATACATAGGATTTAATCAAAGGAATCCTCAACCTATATTGTGCCATCCATCAATTCACCTTCTACCCTGTCAATTGTTCACTTTATTTTGTTATGTTTATTTCCTTTAATTCAATTAGTTAGTTATTAAAAACCCAAATTTTTATCCAACCCTCTAAACAATTAGATCATTCTAGGTAGATTTACTAGTTGTAACAAATAGTCTTTGTGGTTCGATCTCGTGCTTAGCACAATATTACTTGTTGCGATAGGATACACTTGTCCTATTAAATGCTATATACTTTACGAGCATCAAGTTTTTGGCGCCGTTGTCGGGGATTATTTTGATTATGATTAGATTAAATTTGCTTAGAACTATTCATTTTTAATTAGATTATATTTCAAAATACCCGACAACAACACCATCAAGTTTTTGGCGCCGTTGTCGGGGACTATTTTGTTTATAATTAGATTAAATTTGCCTAGACCAATGTGTTTATAATTAGATTATATTTCAAAATACCCGATAACAACACCATCAAATGTTGCCGGGGACTATTTTGATTATAATTAGATTAAATTTGCTTGGAACTATTTTATTTATAATTAGATTATATTTCGAAATACCCGACAACAACACCATCAAGTTTTTGATTAAATGTTGCCTGGACTATTTCGATTATAATCTATGTAAATTGAATAGGTTGAGATAATTGTTTAGATATGTATATATATATATAAAAAAAAATTCGGGTTTTTCAAAAAAAAAAAAAAAAAATTTCGTGTCGTCTCGCCGAGACACTGTTCATCTCGGCGAGACACAAAAAAAAATTATTTTTTTATAAAAAAAAAAAAAAAATTCTCATGTCGTCTCGCCGAGACACTGTTCATCTCGGCGAGACACACCAAAAAAAAATTATTTTTTTTATTTTTTATTTTCTATTTAAAAAAAAAATTGAATTAACGTTTTTTTTTTCTTTTCTTTTGCTTTTTCTACTCTTATTCTTTGGTTTTTTCTATTCTTATGTTTGTTTTCTTTTTTTCTATTGGCAGAACCCTCTAATCGGAATACTCACCGACACCGGATTGATTTTCAGGACTGCAACTTGGAATTGAAAATTTAGCATCGGAAAGTCGGGGTTGGATTGACAAGCCACCCCTGAGGGAGTTTTTCTATCCTATTTCTTTTCTGCACTTTATGTTTTACTTTTATGTGATGATGGAAGTAAATGCATGTTGTAAGTGTGAGGAGGAGATACTAGGATATGATGATTTTTTATTCTGCCATTTGCATGTTTTTAATTTCTTTTTGTTTTTATATTAGGTTGCATGTTTTTGTTTTAATTTCAGGATTTAATGCCTTTTGTTTTCGTTTGCTTTTTAATTCTTGGAATAAAAAGAATCCTAGGCAGTTGAATTTGATACATTTAGCTATCCCGACAATACAGTTGACAATGCGCTTAAAAATTTGCACATTCTAAATGAAATTGATGCATGAGAAAAATCTTGAACAACGTTTGAGTCTCCAAAGAGTATTATTTGCCTAAAATTGACATGGAACGGAACGTTAGTTGAGGCTAGGATTGATACAAATAACCCTTCAATTGTGAGTTAGAGCCATAAAGATCAATATTTTAGACTCATGATTAGGAACAATTGATCTCTTAGGTGTGGGATTACATTTATTGTCTTTGTTGAACTACGCTTCGAACGATCAATCAACCACACAGAGAAACAAAGTACACAAAGATCACAGATTGGATCTTGAAACAACAATCAAAAGAATACACACAGAATTTACCCTGGTTCGGCTTAACTGCCTACATCCAGCAACTTCACTAATCAATGGAGATTACAACAAGATTGAAACAGTTTCTCCTTTTCCAGAAACTCTCGTGTTTTCCCAATCCCCAATTCAGATTATCACAGTGTACACTTATGACTTAGTCTAAGAATCTCTCGTGTGAAACTACTTCCCAACCCAGACCTTTTATAGCCTTTACAAAGTTGTGAAAATATCCAAAATATCCTTACTCAAAAAATGTACAAACTCAGCAAGACCTACTGACCAGTGGTAACACAGCAAGACCATGTTGACCTGTATTATCACCTCAGTACCATGCTGACCACAGCCATGCTGACTTGATAACTCAGCATTCCGACTTCTTGATTTTACTCTTACTGACGGGTTGACTTACAATTACGCTGACTTGTTGACTCAGCATCATCATCAGCAAGTGATAGAAAACAACGACTTACAATCTCCACCTTGTCTTTCTATTCACTCCATCAACTAGTGAAGAAAATATACTCAAGGACCACTGACCATCCTAACCAGTTTCAAGCAATGTTCAAATTTATTACTTGAAACAGATTTGGTCAGCATGTCGGCTGGGTTATCCTCAATTCTCACTTTCACCACCTGAACAGTACTAGTGCTAATCACATCCCTGACGAAATGCATTCTCACATCTATGTGTTTGGATTGCTCGTGAAAAACTTGATGTTTTGACAGATGTATAGCTCCTTGGCTATCACAGTAAATCTTCAAACCATCAATCTGTGTCACTCCAAGTTCCGTTAAGACTCCTCTCAGCCACATAGCTTCTTTTACTGCCTCTGTAACAGCAATAAACTCAGCTTCGGTTGTTGACAAAGTCACAACTGACTGTAGACTTGCCCTCCAACTTATTGCAGTTCCAAACACAGTGAATACGTACCCGGTTTGGGATTTTCTGGTGTCAATGCTACCAGCATAATCAGAATCAACAAAACCTGCTACATCATCCACTATGGCTTCAGCTCCACCATAACTCAAACCTTTACTCAGTGAGCCTTTGACATACCTCAGCACCCACTTCACCGCTGACCAATGAGCTCTTCCTGGATTTGCCATGAACCTGCTGATGAGACTCACAGCATGAGCCAAATCTGGACATGTACAGACCATCGCATACATTAGACAGCCTACAACACTCGAATATGGCACCCTCTCCATGTCTTCCTTTTCCTCATCAGTTTGAGGACTTTGCTTACTGCTCAGCTTGAAGTGACTTGCAAGTGGAGTGAGAACGGCCTTTGAATTCGTCATACCAAAACGTTCTAACACCTTGCTCAGATAAACTGACTGACTTAGGAATAGCTTCTTTCTTCCTCTGTCTCGAGAAATTTGCATCCCTAAAATTTTCCGTGCTGACCCGAGATCCTTCATCTCAAACCGTGTGTTTAGTTGTGCCTTTAACTGATTTATGGCTGCTTTGTTTTGACAAGCTATAAGCATGTCATCAACATATAACAAGAGATGAATCTTAGAGCCACCACTAAGGTCTCTACTATACACACACCAGTCATAACTAGACCTATGAAAGTCCTGACTTATCATAAACTCATCGAACTTCATGTACCACTGTCTAGGGGACTGTTTCAGACCATATAGAGACTTCTTAAGCAAACATACCCGCTGGTCTTTATCTCCTATTTCAAAACCCTCTGGTTGTTGCATATATATGACCTCATCCAGGTTTCCATGAAGAAAAGCTGTTTTGACATCTAACTGTTCTAATTCTAGATCAAAACGAGCTACAAGAGAGAGAATAATCCTGATAGACCTATGTTTAACAACCGGTGAATAGATTTCATTAAAGTCTATACCTTCCTGCTGAGTAAACCCTTTGGCCACCAACCTAGCTTTAAACCTAGGTTCCTCTACACCAGGTATCCCTTCCTTTCTTTTAAACACCCACCTTGAACCGACCAACTTCTTATCAAAAGGTTTATCTACTAAAATCCAAGTTTCATTTTTATTAAGGGATTTTATCTCATCCTTCATAGCGTTAAGCCACTGTTCCTTGTCAACCGAATTCACAGCTTCCCTATAGGTTACAGGTTCAGACTCTTGTACTTCCTTAGCAACACTAAATGCATAAGCTACAAGGTCCTCAAAACCATATCTAACCGGGGCCCTAGGGACTCTTCTTTCACGGTCTCTAACAAGTCTATAGCTTTGACTGGACTCAGTATCATTACCATCACTGACTTCTTGCTCGGTTTTACGGGTGTTTTCACTATTTTCTTCAAGCTCCACCTCATTCTTAACACTCTCAAGGTTTTGAATGGACTTAGGACTACTCGGTTCTAACTGAGTTTTTTCTTGGTTTTTCCGATAAGGAAAATCCATCTCATTGAACACAACATTTCTGCTGACTATGGATTTCTTATAACCAGATTCTAGGCACCACAACTTATAGCCCTTGACTCCTATAGGGTAGCCTATAAAAACACATCTTAGAGCCCGAGGTTCTAATTTTCCCTGTCTAACGTGTGCAAAAGCTGAACAACCAAACACTCTAAGTTTTTCATAATCCTCAGGGTGATCAGACCACATTTGCATAGGTGTTTTAAAACCTATAGCAGATGATGGGCACCTATTGATTAGGTAACACGCAGTTTGCACTGCTTCAGCCCAGAAAGACTTAGGGAGACTGGATTGGATTAACATGCACCTAACTCTTTCTAGGATAGTCCTATTATACCTCTCTGCTAGGCCATTCTGCTGTGGAGTTCCAGGAACGGTATGATGTTTAGTTATACCTGACTTCTTGCACAAAGTGATGAAATCTTTGTCAAGAAACTCCAAACCATTGTCGGTTCTCAACCTTTTGATTTTCTTTCCTGTTTGGTTTTCCACTAACACTTTCCAATCCTTGAACGTTTGCAAAGCCTCATTCTTATGAGCTAGAATATAAACCCATACTCTTCTAGAGTAATCATCAATAAGAGTCATAAAATAGGTCCTCCCACCATGAGACTTAGTTCTTGTTGGCCCCCATAGGTCAGAGTGAATGTACTCAAGAATGTCCTGGGTTCTATGTATTGCTGACTTAGGAAACTTGACTTTACTAGACTTCCCTAAGACACAGTTCTCACAGAAATCTATCTTTCCTATGTGATCTTTACCAAGACAACCCTGCTTCCTAAGTTCATGTAAACCAACTTCACTCACGTGACCTAGTCTAAGGTGCCAAAGATTGGTTCTATCAGTTTTAGACTCGGTGAGATTTGCGGTAGAGACTAACACAGTACTACATAGGAGTGTGTATAGGCCATTACTCATGGTACCTTTCATAACAACTAAAGGTCCTCTAGATATCCTTATGATACCCCCTTCGGCTCTATAACTGTATTCTTGTTTATCAAGCGTACCCAAAGAAATTAAATTTCTTTTCAGTTCTGGCACATACCTCACACCGGTCATAATCCTTTCTTGACCATCGAACATCTTCAGCCTAATGGAGCCTTGACCCAGTACCTTGCACAACTTGTTGTTGCCTAGAAGAACCCTCCCACCTTCCTCTTGAAAGTCTTCGTTCCACGTCCTGTTGGGAGTCATATGGAACGTACATCCGCTGTCCAAGATCCAGTCAGTGTTTGGATCTTTATCAGTGACAGCAAGGACCTCAGCGCTCTCATAACCTTCTTCTACCACAGCGGCTTCGCCTTGATCTTTAGGCTGACCTAGACTCTTGTTCCTCTCAGGACAGTTTTTCCTGAAATGTCCTTCCTTATGGCAGTGAAAACACTTGTAGACCTTGCCTTCTTTATTGCTTGAGGATGTAGTTTTGGACTTTTTCCCGTTCTTGTTCTTTGGCTTGTGAGAGTCCTTTTTCTCAGACCTTCCACGAACAAACAATCCTTCTGCAGCTTCAGTGTTGGTGTTGGCCTCAATCTGTTTTGACTTTAGCGCCATCAGAACTTCTTCCAGACTTAGTGTTTCTCTAGCGTACTTCATGGTTTCAACAAAATGACTGAAAGACTGGGGTAAAGAATTCAAGATCATTATGGCCTGATCTTCATCTTCAATCTTTACCTCTATGTTCTCTAGGTCAATTATGATCTTTGAGAAATCATCAAGATAGTCTTCAACTGGCTTGTCCTCGTTCATCTTGAAGCCGAAAAGCTTTCCCTTAAGATAAACCCGATTGGTGAGTGTCTTCGTCATGTACAACTGTTCAAGCTTGAGCCAAACCCCAGCAGCTGAGGTTTCCTTCGAAACTTCTCTTAGCACTTTATCGCCAAGATACAGGACGATCGTACTGTAAGCCAATTCAAGAAGATCTTCTTTCTCCTCCTTCGTCATTGTCGCCGTTCCTTCTCGCCCTTCAGAGCCTTCGCAACCTTCATTTGAACCAAGATTGCCTTCATCCTCTGTCTCCATAGAGCAAAATCTCCCTTACCATTGAAACGCTCAATCTCGATCTTTGTAAAACCCATTGCTCTGTTCTTGATTAGCTCTGATACCAATTGTTGAACTACGCTTCGAACGATCAATCAACCACACAGAGAAACAAAGTACACAAAGATCACAGATTGGATCTTGAAACAACAATCAAAAGAATACACACAGAATTTACCCTGGTTCGGCTTAACTGCCTACATCCAGCAACTTCACTAATCAATGGAGATTACAACAAGATTGAAACAGTTTCTCCTTTTCCAGAAACTCTCGTGTTTTCCCAATCCCCAATTCAGATTATCACAGTGTACACTTATGACTTAGTCTAAGAATCTCTCGTGTGAAACTACTTCCCAACCGAGACCTTTTATAGCCTTTACAAAGTTGTGAAAATACCCAAAATATCCTTACTCAAAAAATGTACAAACTCAGCAAGACCTACTGACCAGTGGTAACACAGCAAGACCATGTTGACCTGTATTATCACCTCAGTACCATGCTGACCACAGCCATGCTGACTTGATAACTCAGCATTCCGACTTCTTGATTTTACTCTTGCTGACGGGTTGACTTACAATTACGCTGACTTGTTGACTCAGCATCATCATCAGCAAGTGATAGAAAACAACGACTTACAGTCTTTGTGCTCATAGGAATTGCATCCAATACTGGTTGAATTTTGTGTTTCTATTAAACTTGAAATGATTAGGCAACCTAGGTATAGCCCTTTGTGAAATTTAGCCTATTTCTTTGTTTAGCCAAAATCCCTTAACAATTCCACTAGATAAGCCCCTTTGAGCCTTTTACCCATTTCTTTGATCAACCCTGTTACAAACCTTAGCCTTCTTAAATACCATTTCTCACCCAAGTTAATTGACTCAATTTAGTTTTGATAAATCCTTAAACACACATCTCTTTCAAATTCTCGCTAGCAATCATTAAAAGGTTGTAATTTTAATAGAAGAAGCAACCATTACCCATTTGATTTTCACTCTTTATCCCCTCTATTCAAAAAAAAAAAAAGGTTAAAAACCAAATCAAAAAAAAAACAATAAAATAGAGGAAAGGATAAAAGACGTGTTTATATTTTTAGTTGCTTCCCGAATACTTCACTGATTCACAAACACAACCTTGAGCTTAAACCTTCTTTTACATAGCGGAAAACGTGTCCCTTTTGGATTTCGACTTGCTTGAGGACAAGCAAGATTTTAAGTGTGGGGAGGTGGTTTATAGCTCCCTAATGCTGAAAATTTGTCCTTTTTGCAAAATTTTTAACTATTTGAGTCATTAACTTTTTGCCTATAAATTCCCTTTTTCCTACCCCAACCCTTAGCCAATGTTACAACCCTTTAAAGACCTATGATTTTGTTTAATTTTAATGCATTAATTTTGACCGGATGGATGATGCAATCCCAATGTGACCACTTTGTGCAATTAAATGTAGAGCGTTTACAAAAAAAAAAATTCACCCAAACACTTGAGCGTTAGAGTGACCACTTGTGAGCTATCAATTTTAGTTCTCTTCTTTCGTTTTCATGAAGTGTTGATTGATAAAACCAATTATTCAGTTTTGGAGACTCGTCTGAGGTTCATTATGTTTTTAATTGCAAAATGAGTAGTCTGAACTGTTGTGAATAATAAAGTGTAGTAGATTCTTGTTTTTGTAAGGGAGCGATTTGTTGATTTTTCTCTGCTTTAGATTCTGTCTTGAGTGAGGACAAGCAAGATTCAAGTGTGTGGAGGTTGATAGCTCCCATTTGTATAGGGTTTTTAGGCCCCTTTTAGCTTCCTTTTGCTTTATTTCCTTTTAATTTCAGTAGCGTTTTATTATCTTTTAGTTTAAATTAGCAATTTCCCTTATTTTTGGCATTTTCGGTGTTTTCAGGGACCTTTCGTGCATTTCCGAACCAGACCCAAGCCTATTGGAGCATTTCCGGATCATTCAGGGACCATCAGAGTACTTTTGGGATTCGTCAGGGACCATTAGAGCACTTTTCGGAAGCCCAGGGACCTAATCAGATAAAAGCCGGAGCCACAGTTCCTCAAATAGGACCTGTCTCGTCGAGATAGGTCCTCGTCTCGTCGAGACAGGCCTTGTCTCGACGAGACGAGGCGGGGGAAGGCGCGCCTCCGCCTTCCCCTTTGCTGAAATTCGCGGATCAAGGCCCTAAAAGCCCATTTAACACTTTGTAAATGCCATTTTTACCCCTGAGGCATTAGGGTTTCCTCCCTAACTCTATAAATAGGGAGCTAAACCTAATCTTCTTGGGGGGGATTATCCATTTAATAAATTAGAGAGCCGCTAGGGTTTTCTCTCCTCCAAAATGTAGATTTTTAGCTTTTAGATTAGATTTCCTGCTTTCTAGATTAGGTTTTATTTCTGTTTTGTCTTTTCTTTCAAGAACAATTGATGGGAGAAGTTCCTCATCTTCTATTTTTGTAATCAGAATCGGCAAAATGGGTTTTGGATTTCTATCTCTTTCCCTTTTATCTTTTGCGATTATATTCAATTGAAGCTTTTTCCGTTATTCATGATTTCCTCCTATTTTGATTAGTTTGTCTATGAACTGATCCCCATCCAATTTGGGATGGGGATGAAATTGATTGTATGAATATGTGTGATTAGGGATCTAGGACCTTTGATTGATCAGTTTATGCATGCTTAATGCCTAGGTAATGTTAGGAACAGGATTTATGCTAGAATGAACATTGATAATGATCAACTAGCCTGTTTATGTATATAATATGCTTAATGCCTGTGACCCTAACATTAAATAGGATTATAGATAGATGAGAACCTGACCACGGAATCGTCTATACCGAATTTGTGTAAATCTGACTTCGCTAGAGACCACGAGGGATGAGGCTTTTTGGCTGGGCTACGGCTTTAGCTTTAGTTGTCAATAAACCTAATGCTTTGCATGACCTAGGGTATATGCCTAATCAAGCCGTCACCCGAATGCATGTGAATAGGTTAGACAAATCCCGTACAAATTTGTCTTTCACTTAGGACAATTACCTTCAATCATTGGTAAAACACAAATATGAACTCCCTAAACCCATACATAGGATTTAATCAAAGGAATCCTCAACCTATATTGTGCCATCCGTCAATTCACCTTCTACCCTGTCAATTGTTCACTTTATTTTGTTATGTTTATTTCCTTTAATTCAATTAGTTAGTTATTAAAAACCCAAATTTTTATCCAACCCTCTAAACAATTAGATCATTCTAGGTAGATTTACTAGTTGTAACAAATAGTCTTTGTGGTTCGATCTCGTGCTTAGCACAATATTACTTGTTGCGATAGGATACACTTGTCCTATTAAATGCTATATACTTTACGAGCATCAGAAACCTCATTCAAATGTCCTGCAAGCTGCTGAAGGGTTCAGGAATAAGGTGCAGGGGTGGAATAGAAACGTCTTTGGGCATATTATTAGAAGGAAGAACAAGTTATTAAATAGGATGGAGGGCATTCAACGTAGGTTGGAGGTGAGGTTTGATCACAGCCTGGAGGGCCTCCTCAGAACCCTTCAGAAGGAGCTGGAAGCTGTGCTTAGGCAGGAGGAGTTCCTTTGGTTTCAGAAGTCTAGGAAGTCCTGGATTAGAGATGGAGATCGTAATACCAGGTATTTCCATCTTTCTACCTTGATCAGAATGCAGAGGAATAGAATTGATGCCATTAAGGATTCTAATGGTAATTGGGTGTATGAAGATGAGGTTATTCGGAATTTGGCCATGGACTTCTACAAGGATCTGTTCAAAGAGGAACATGTGCATATGGAGGGGGCTCACTATGTTGCTACCTTTCCTCTAATTAGTGAGGAAAGTAGTCAGGATGCCTTTCAACCTATATCCCGAAAAGAGATTGACCATGCCATCTTTAGCATTGGGGCTTCTAAAGCTCATGGGATTGATGGTCTGTCGGTGGGCTTTTACCATAAGCATTGGGAAGTTGTGAAGGATGGCATCTATAATTTTATCTTAGGTGTGTTCAATGGTTCTAAGGATATTGAGCTGGTTAATAGAACCCTCCTGGTTCTGACTCCTAAGATTGATAAGCCTTCTTCCTTTTTACATATGAGACCTATCAGTCTTTGTAATGTTCTTTATAAAACGGTTACAAAGATTGTGGCTAATAGAATTCGGGGCATTCTTCCTGCGATCATTTGTCAGAATCAGGGTAGTTTTGTGCCTGGTAGACAAATGATGGATAATGTGGTGATTGCCCAAGAGATGGTCCATACGATGAAGATTAGGAAGGGGAAGAAAGGCATTGTGGCTCTGAAGCTGGATTTGGAGAAGGCCTATGATCGCATCAATTGGGACTTCCTGATGGAGAGTCTTGAGAGAGCTAGAATCCCGGACAGCTGGAGAAGGTTAATTAAGGTATCTTCTCCTGTGTTTCAAGTTATGGTCAATGGGGATATGTCGGAGGAGTTCTCCCCGGGCCGGGGAATCCGTCAGGGGGATCCTATGAGTCCCTTCCTCTTCGTTATTGCTATGGAGAGGCTCTCTCACCTGATTCAAGATGCGATTGATAATGGGAGTTTCCACCCAGTGGCAATCAATAGCTTCTATCCCCAGGTGACTCACTTATTCTTTGCAGACGATGTCCTTATCTTTCTTGAAGGCAATGAGGAGCAGTTGAGTGTCATTATGGATATTCTTGATTGTTTTTGCTCGGCCTCTGGGCAGAAACTTAATATCCAGAAATCTAGGATGATGTGCTCAAAGAATATGAATCCGAGAGTTTGTAAAAGATTAAGTGATCTGTCAGGTATTCCTCTTACTGATTCTCTTGGGAAGTATCTGGGCGTTCCCCTCCACAGTGAGCGAGTGTCTAAAGTCTCCTTCAAAGATACTTTGGATAAAGCCAATACGAAGTGTGCCACGTGGAAAGCCAAGTCTCTTTCTCTCGCTGGTCGCCTCACGTTAATTCAATCTGTTAATTGTGCAGCTCCCAATCACATCATGTAGGCTTGTAAGCTTCCGGATCCTGTGCTTAATGATCTTGATAAGATTAACCGTAGGTTCCTGTGGGGGGAAGCTGCGGAGAGAAGAAAGATCCATCTAGTGCCTTGGAGTGAGGTTTGCCAGCCAAAAGATTCTGGTGGTCTGGGCATTAGGAAAGCTAAAGACAATAATAAAGTTTTATTAATGAAACTCCTTTGGCGTATGTGGCAATGCCCCTCCTCTCTTTGGGTTCGCCTTCTTTGTGGTAAGTATCGGAAAGACAAAATCTTCGGAGGCCCTAAGGAGAGAGTTGTCAATTGCTCCTTCCTCTAGAAAGGGCTTAGAGCTGTGTTTGCTGAGTTCTGCTTGGGGGTTGGTCTGGAGGTGGGTAATGGTAAGTCCATTAGTTTCTGGTTTGATACCTGGATTGGGGATAAACCATTAGTAGATGTATGTATTTCCCCTCCGCCTAGGGATATCCGGAACTGGAGGATTGCCGATGTGGTGGACTCTGAAGGGGACTGGATCTGGTCAAAGTTTGATACTTTCTTTAGCCTAGAGACTCTCCTTAGAATTCGGGGAGTCAATGTGGGTAATCAAGAGGAAGACATGGATAAGCATTGTTGGGCGCTGACTAACAATGGAGTTTATTCTTGCAAATCTGCCTTTGAAGCTTTTTCCCTCAATAGGCCCGATCCTCCCTCTGATGTTTGGTAGTCCATTTGGGCCCTCAAAGTCCCTTACCGTATAAGGAGTTTCCTGTGGCTGGGCGTTAAGGACAGGTTACTTACTAATTCGGATAGGCACAGAAGGCATTTGGCTGACTCAGGAGCTTGTAGTAGATACAGAGGCCATGTTGAAACTTTGTGTCATGCTCTTAGGGATTGCTCTAAAAGTAAAGAGGTTTGGGAGAAAATTCTCCCACACCATATTTTCCCTTCCTTCATGGCCCATTCTGTGGATGACTGGTTCTCTGATGGTATTAGTGAAAAGTTACTGTCTTACATGGAGCATGGTGACATTTTCTTTGTTATTATCTGTCACCAAGTTTGGAAGTGGAGAAACGAGGAGATTTTTGGGGATAAAACTGTGTTTTTGCCAAACTTAGCTGAGTTCTTCTCGAAAAAACTTTCCTCCATTATCGAGAGTTTCAAAGGAGAGTCCCTTGCCAGATCTTCCCAGATTTGTGATGTCCATCTCGTAGGATGGAGCAGGCCGAGAGAGGGGGTTGTGAAGCTGAATACTGATGGCTCCTGCCTCAGCAATGATAAGATTGCGGTCGGAGGTGTTCTTAGAGATGCAGGGGGCGCCTGGCTTTCTGGGTTCACCCAGAATTTGGGGTTGGGATCTTCCTTCTCAGCAGAGCTCTGGGGCATTCTCAGTGGTATCGATCTTGCTAAAAGGCTGGGTGTTAAGAGGCTTTCTGTGGAATCTGATAATATGGAGGCCATCAAAATGATTTCCGGAAATCATGTTATGGGTCTTAATAGCCGCAACCTTATCAAAGCTATTAAAAGGCTTTGCTCCTCCTTTGAGATCTTAGAGTTCAGTCACATTTTCAGAGAGCAGAACCGAGTTGCGGATCGCTTGGTGGCGGCAGGCCATGAAGGGACGTTAGGTGTTACTACCCTTTCTGTTTCCCCTATGTTTCTCTCTCCCCTTCTTTTAGAGGATAGGATTGGGGTTAGCTTCCTTAGGCTAATCTTAGGGTAGTTGTTTTTGTTTGTTTTTCCCTTTCTTTTTCTACCAAAAAAAAAATTTATGTATTAATGTGACAAATTGAAATTTGTACATCAAAGTGTAATTTAAGATAAATGTTATACACCATTAGAGAAATTTACCCTTTTTCGAAGCAAAAGAAATCATGTGGTTTGGTATATTAGCAAAATCGTGGATTTTTACCTCACCTCATCAAAATTGATGACGTGTCTAAAAGCAACATTGTAAAAAAAATCACATTCTTTTACTTTGAAAAGTCAAAATTCGTTAATTTTTTTTTTTTTTTTGTCTTCTTCTTCTCTTTTTTTCTCTAATTAATTCTGGAAAATTCCAGATTTGTAGAACTGAAATCGAAACTGGAATTTCCATAAATCTGGAAATTCCATACAGTTCTGAATTAGTGAAGTAAATTGTTGGCTTGATTTCAATAATTACAGAAATGCATTTCATGTCTTCTTTGATATGGTTCAGCTGGTAAGAAGCTCGATAAATTTACAACAACGGTGTGGTGTGGCTCTTTCTTTTTAAATTAAAGCTACAACTTCTTTGACTAAAAATTTGTGGAAGATAACATTTGAAATCATTGAATGGAGTTCATGAATATGAATAAAAGAGAGGATATAACATCATATATGGACAGGAGGAAGATATATACAATTTCCTAATGCAGATACTCTCTCTTCAACCACGCCATCAGACACAAGTTCTTCAATAACGCCAGCAAAAAATAGCAAAGATAGAAAATCACTAAAAATAATAATATAAGATGGTCCTTTAAAAAATACCTTATCTTTACTGAAATTGATGTTCAAAACCTAGATTTTAAATTTAAGAGTATTAGCTTATGCTCCTGATCCTAGAAAAAAGACGGAGATGCACTATTATGTTTTCAGATATAATATATGCATTCAACATTCGAAAAAAAGTTGAATTCTTTGTTCTGGAATTTCTAAAGAATGGAAGAAGACGAAGAAATAAAAATAATAATAAAATAAAATCTTACTTTTGTAACATCAAAAAGTGTAAAAAAATTGACAAAAATACCTCTTATCACGTCATCAATCTAACATCCTGATGCTAGAAATTTACAATTTTGCTAACGGACCAAATCGCATGGTTTCTTTTTACATAAAAACCGATCTGCGAAAATGTTTCGCAAAACCACATGCATGTTTTTGAAATTAACCCTAAAATAAAAATTATGGTTCAACTATTTTTTATATTTGGTTTGGTTTCGGTAGTATTTTATGATTTTTCAGTTTTGATTATCAGTTCAATTTTTACTTAAAAATATAAATGATACCAAATCAAATCGAAAATTATAAATAATACCAAATTATTTTATAAGTTTATATAACATTATTGTATGTTTTATAATTTTACTTATAGTTAATATCAAAATACTCCTATTTACTTTATATTAATTATTCATTTTTTTAGTTATTATAATAAATTTTGGTTATTAATTGGTTTAATCAGTTAGTGACTGGTTAGTAACCAAATTGATAAATTCATTAGTTCAGACATTCATTTTGAAAAAAAAAAAAAAAATATATATATATATATATATATATATATATATATATATATATATATATATAATATCTGAGGGACGTGAATTCAATTTTTTCTCTTTTGAAAACAATGATGTTGAAATTGTAAAGCTGCTAAAATTAAATTGATCTCCAATACTTGAAAATCTCGAGCAGTGCAAATAATAGAAACAAAAAGTTTCTCCAGCGCCAATAAAATAAACTGCCCTGCCCTGCCCCCTTGGAATCTTATCGTTTTCCAGCTAGGCTACAATTATGGAATTATATGGTTGCTCTAACACATTTACAAGCATTTTCCTAACAACATTTAGGGCACTCATTTATTTATATTTGCAAGTTTTCAAGGGTCTTAAACTGAGAATCTGCTAATGTAAATCCTTTCTCTATAAAATAAACAGTTTTACAAACATCATCTATCGTTGTAATGTAGGGTCACAAAAGCTTGAGCATTTTCAGGCGTTCTTCATGTTCAGGATCCAATTTTGGTGGTGTATAACAGCCATGTAGATCCTCTACTATGTATTCCTGTCAAACTTTCACTACTGTAAGCACTCCAAATCCCATCAGATTGAGAATTGAAAGAAATAATCTCTCTCCCTCCAAACAAACAGTCCCTAAAAGCTGGTCTTAATGGACGAATAGAAGACTGTACGAAAAACAATAGAAAGATTTACCTACCTTTGTGAGCTCCCTCTTAGTAAGTATGTGGTAGTGTCTCTGCCATATCTTCTGAATGGCCATGGTGGCAGCAAGGAAACCGTAAGCTATGCCAAGAATGGCAAAGATAACCACAAAAACCAGAACCAATGCAAAGCATGCCTCCATCGAAGCAGGAAAACAGTCTAAAATTCCCCATCCATAGCAGCAGTTCTGGCACCCAGCCATTGTTGGATCATTAGTATTGAAGGAAGAACAGTGTAGAATTAGGCCAAAAAACCCAAGAAGCACAAAGAACGCCACTACCCCTGTTGGTGCATTTTATAACAAAGTATCCAAAACAGAGGTTAGTCAGCAGCCTACACCACTAACAGTATAGGGGCCATGTACACTATATACAGAAATAAGCCCTAAGACTATGAAACTATTGTGACCAAACAAATAAAAATTAAGGGATAAGATCCAATTTTTCCCCTATCGTTTTTGGGGAACTGCATATTTATCCCTAACATTTCCAAGGAAGATCAATTTTACCCCATCTAACAGAATATTTGAACAAACTGGCTAACCATTATTCACAAACAACCTGCCAAAATGCAAACTAAGTATGTCATGTATAAGAAAATCACCAAAAAACTGCCTAAAATATTACAATTTTACCAACACAGTTACAAACAACCTGTCAAAATGCACATAACTGCTTTAGTTTATCGACAAACTTGTTTGGAAGGTCCAATGTGACAATCAAACATCTCATAATTATTTATCGACAAGAAAACTAGAAACAGTATGAGCATAACCAGGAGCAAAGCCCCTACACATTAAAAATCGTGGAAAATAGATATCGATGATATCCTTATATAGGGACTACTGGCCATTTAACTTCCAGATGAACTCGATAAGTAATAATAAGAGTTCGTGAACACAATTCTTATGTTTAGGAGACAACAAACAAATATCTCGGCAAATTCTTGCTGGTGTTTGTGTTTCATTTGGAAAGAAATGTGAAAAATATGGCAATTTGCAACATAGAGTAACAGCACAGAGGAGCACCGAAACAATCTATTTTCCACTCAGGAAGTTAGATGTAACAAAGAAAAATAAAATTTTGTACCCTCTTATTTCATATATCAAAGAAAATAAAAGATAGTGATAATAGCGCGAGTAAATTACTTTGCAATATAAAATTTGGGACAGAATTCCATTCCTACTATAGTAAATATATAAATCACAGAGCAACTTCAGAAAATACAGAATTACCTATACAATAATAAAATGGTATAGGATGTTTTGACAAGATTCGATCCCAACCATCACTAAATGAGTTTCTGAAGGCACCATCCTTATCCATAAGATATGCAAAGCCACCCATTGCAGCGATTATCTGTGGGACACAAACGGTAAGATAAAGGAACGATTCTGAAACAAAAGAAAATATAAACAAAACCTCAAAATTGAAGATGATTCTTAAGTTCAAATTAGATGATGATGCTCAAGCCAAGCTAGGTAAATAAGCCCTTGAAATCAATATCTTTAGGCCAGAAAAGAATGTCCACTGAATCGGCTAAAACCTTTCTATCTCAAAAGCACAAAGATTATATTCCTCCATGTCATTTAAATTCTACACAAAACATTTAAAAAAAAAAACGCAAGAAAAAACCCGACAAAGAAAGCAGATTATATGCATGCCAATTTGTTTGTGACACAAGAACCAAAAGAGAGAAATCACTCACAGTTTGCACTGCCAAAAATACAATGACAACATCTCTTGTCACAAAAAGTCTAAATTTCATTCTACGCCACGAGTTGTCCTCAAATAATTCAACTCGAAGATGAAATTGAGCTTTGCAAGTTGTGCAGTGAGAGAAAGCAAATCCTTCCTGCCAAAGAATCAAGAGTAACAGAATAAAGGCAAAATAAACAATGTATGTACTAACAAGTGAAAAGATGGAAATTTTTATTAATGTTGAATCATGGATGGTAATACTCACTTTAATTGAGCGCCAATGATCAAGGCATGAGCGATGGACAAACTGTTGTGTGCCTTTGCACATGCAAGGGGATATTAATTCATCACCTATAAAATCAAACAAACCCCATTTAGATAATAAAAGCTGAAAGAAGAACAAATGAAACAACAAACTTCAACATTTAGAGGGAAACTATACGTAATGGTAATTGAAAAACGAAAAAAGATAAATCAAAAGAAACAACTTCAATAAGCTTTACTTCAGATAACAATTACAAATGGTGTCTTGGTATTTACTTTGTGCTGTACGAGGGCATACCTCAAAGTTGACAGAAAATAAATCAAAACAAACAGTAAAAAGAAAAAAAGAAGTTGCTAGCAATATGA
This sequence comes from Euphorbia lathyris, assembly GCF_963576675.1. Classification (NCBI taxonomy): domain Eukaryota; kingdom Viridiplantae; phylum Streptophyta; class Magnoliopsida; order Malpighiales; family Euphorbiaceae; genus Euphorbia; species Euphorbia lathyris. Next base: position 41,556,868 of record NC_088917.1, on the reverse strand, counting down.
ATGCTGATGTGAGTAGCAATGCACACATAATAGCATTCGGAGTACACAAATGCAATTATTGGATTACATTGAAGATGCTCTGGTATCCACCTTAAGACAACCATATATGCAACTGGCATCTCGAGGGTCGGGATTCAAACGCACAAAAATTAGGTGCACTATAAATCTAGTTTGTATAGATGAATCTAGTCATTCTCAAGCTACTTTAAACCGCATATTTTTCCTCAAATTTCTTATCCAAAACCAATAATGGAAGGACATATTTTCCTTAACTTCGGAACTTGAACTATCCATTCTCTCAAGAAATATAGATGATAGAACAATCAATCTTTTTTCCCCATAGAATGTAACAAGAACTGGGGTATAATCAAGAAGAAAGAAAACCTCCTAAACTCATCCAAGACTAACCTAGAACAAACAACTAGATAACTCCTCTTCATCCTCTTCAATCAGCAATTCAGCATAGAGGTTGCTAGTTCTATATAGCAACTACATGGTAGTCAATCCATTTAGTGTTTTCTCCCTCTAACCTGGACCATATATATGACCTTCATACAAAGGATGAGATTGGTGTACGGGTGAGGCCCAATTCTACTTATTTATTGAACAAACTCCATATTATCAGTCATCAACCCGCCCCCCAATATATATATACACACATAATCACTCAAGAGATGATTTTAAAGAAGAAAAAAAAAACCCCCGACTTTATGAATCAATATCAAGTAAAGTTCAGCAATCACATATTCGAAAACTGAAATAAAATACGAACTCGTTAGGAATGTCGATCACCTGGTTCGCAATCGCTCTCGAGACAAATGCGGCAGCTAGGAATAGAGCCGTTCTCAATATCTTCTTCAGAGTTAATTTCAGTCGAAATTATAGGTGGCGGCGATAATGAATCAGCCTGGTTTACCAGCAGAGGATCAGAGTCGGTGTGATTCCCTTCTGCGCCCACCATCTCCAATTGCACTTCCCCTTTCATGGATAATACTCCTCTTCCTTCCCCAACAAAAGAAAAGGTTAAAACCCTAAATATATAGCTCAAATTTTCAGATATCAGCGAAAGAGGAACAAAAAACAGGCGAGAGAAAGAGAGATAGAGTCAAAATCGATGGAACTCTTCCAAAATCAAGTAGCTATTCCCATATATAAAATATCCAAAAGGTTTCAATTGATTCTCAAGGTTTCCAAGTATATGATTTGTAATTTTAAACAAGGAGAGCTAAGAATCTAGCAGATAGCCGAATTATAGGAAATCAAACAAGTTTTTCAGATAAAAAATAGGAATAGAAATTAAGGACAAAAGTGAAGATAACTGCCTTGAAATATTCTGAGAGAAGAAGCCCCTCTCTCTCTCTCTCTCTCAACTTTCCTGAGGGCTTCGCAAAGCCAGAAATTATGGGGCCCTTGATATGACTGGTTCCATTATCTACTTTGCGCCGGTGGCATGCTATGCACCCATCAACGTCGTTTCTGTTTAATAAAAACAAACTCTTTATTTTTTTTTTTTATTTTTTTTTTAATAAAGGAAACTTCAATTAAGAAAAGATAAAGAATAAGTACAAATGCACTCCTCTAACCAATTAGGAAGTAAAAAAAGACATATAAAAGCTAGTATAAGAACAAATATTACGAGCAATATTGTGTGCAACCCTATTCGCTAATCTCGGTACAAACGACACAGAAAAATTTGGTCTAGATTGTAAAATGAGCTTGCAGTCAAATATTATCTGACCATACTCGGATAAATCCAAATGTTTGAATGAATACTATCCGCAATAGATTTGGCATCAGTTTCAAAAAAGACTCGTTGGTACCGCATCGAATTTATCCATTGAAGACATTGACGTAAAGCAAAAACTTCAACAAATTTCGAATCTGCTCTCCCCTCACAATGAGAGCTATATAATGCCACAAATTCCCCATTAGAATCCCTCAGTACAGCCCCAAAACCACATTTATTAACAGCCGTAAAAATGGCTGCATCCAGATTACATTTCCAGGAACCTGCCGGTGGTGGACTCCATTTAGCTCGTCCTCCCCTCAACCTGCTGCTATGCGACGATGACGACAAAGAAGTCACATTCTGCGCTTTCAACCAGTCCGCAAACCAGCCTTTCGTTCTTCTAATCAGTACAACCCAAATCTCCTCTTTTTGATTCCAAATCAACATGTTCCGCTTCTGCCAAATACACCATAAGACAAGAGCAATTTTACGAATTTGTTCCTCCGAGGCCGTAGAACAGAAGTTATGTATCCAATCGTTGATAGCTTCATTGCCACGGACGGGCATAATCCTCTGCAGCCTCCCAACAGCGAATAGCATCCGGACATCCTAAAAATAGATGAAAGTCATGCTCAATGTCCGACAGGCAGTAGATACAAGACGATGCAATCGGAACATGTCGACAAGATAAACGCCAACGAGTCGGTAAAAGGTTGGAGCAAACTTTCCATAAGAACATTCGAACTCGAGGAGGAATTTTTAATCTCCAAACAGCTTCCCAGCCATCCTGATGTTCCGTGATTTCATTATGTATCTCAATGGCTCTATAACCAGACTTCGCGGAGTAAATACCGTCTCTAGTCCAATGCCAAATCAATTGATCATTGCGAGTGGAAAAAGGTACAATACGATTCAGAATTTCAGCAGCCTCACTCGGAATCAGTAATCCCTCAATTTTACCCTTGTCTCAGATGCGGGTTCCGTCAATAAACAAATCAGCCACCCTAAGATCTTCAGCACCCGTTGGGCAAGAAGATTGAATTTTAAAATTTTGATTACCAGGTACCCAATGATCTCTCCAAAAACTAATTTGCCTACCAGAACCAATAGACCATCTTAGACCAACACTCAAGACTGATTTCGAACTCCACACACTCCTCCAAACATAGCTAGGGTTATTGCCCAATTTAGAGAAAATGAAAGCATCATTAGCAAAATATTTAGCTTTGAAAATACGTCTTACCAATCTATGTGGATGCTGAATAAATTTCCAGCCTTGTTTACCCAAAAGAGAGATTATATTCATGTAATTCTCTATAACCAAGGCCCCCATTCTTCTTCTCCTTACTCAACCTTTTCCAACTAGCCCAATGGATATTTTGACTTCTATTTGCTTTTTTTCCCCACCAGAACGAATTCATCATACGCTGGAGCTCCTCACACAAAGCCCGTGGGATCAGAAAAGTACTCATACAAAATACAGGAATAGCCTGACATACTGACTTGAGTAAAACATCTTTTCCAGCCATAGATAGAAAACGGAAACTCCAACTACTCAGACGTTTCCTAAGACGTTCACGAAGAAAAGCAAAAACAGCAGATTTAGATTTACCAATTAGTGAAGGTAATCTCAGATACCGACCCGTATCCAGCGGATTATGGACTTGCAGCTGTTTAGAAATAGCAATCCTCAAATCGTTGGAGACGTTGCTGCTGAAATAGATCCCGGATTTGCTATGATTAATAGCCTGCCCGGAAGCTTCCTCGTAACGAGCCAAAATATTACTAATCGTCTGACACTCATCCAAATTTGCCCTAAAAAATAAGAAACTATCGTCAGCGAACATCAAATGACTCACACTCGGGGCACCCCTCTTAACACGACGCCCGTGTAAGGTTCCATCTTGTTCAGCCTGTAAAATCAACGAGAAAGAATTTCTGAACATAAAATGAATAAGTACGGTGATAAAGGGTCCCCTTGCCTAAGCCCCTGTTCAGGTTTAATTGGTCCGACATTCATACCACTACTCACGACTTGATAAGACACCGTTGAAACACACAGCATTATCCATTCAATCCACTTATCCTGAAAACCCATTCGGATCATGACATCTCTCAGAAATTTCCAATCGACCCAATCATACGCCTTACTGATATCCAATTTCAGCGCAACTTCACTAATCTGACCCTTGGTATTTCTTTTCATATAGTGCAGAGATTCAAACGCAATTTGCACATTATCCACTAACGATCTACCCGGAATAAAAGCCGATTGTGATTCAGAGATGATATCAGGCAGAAAAGATTTAAGACGGTTAGCAAGTACCTTAGCAATGAGTTTATATAGCACATTACAGGGTGCAATTGGGCGAAGCTCATACATCAGTTCCGGATTCTCACATTTTGGTATTAGCACAATGATAGTATCATTAAGTTCTGCAGGAAATTCATTTCTATCAAGCCAACCTTTGCAAGCATTGAAAATCTTAGGACCAATTAAATCCCAATATTGCTGATAAAACCCAGGAGATAGACCGTCAGGCCCTAGTGATTTGTCATCACGCATTTGAAAAATAGCCTCTTTGAATTCAGAAATGACAAACGGGGTCATTAATTCTCTGTTCACTTCATCCGTAACAACCCGTGGCATTACTGACATAATATCATTAGGCTGATTAGTAGACACAGCAAACAATTGGTTAAAATAATTCAGTGCGATTTGCTCCATTTCAACTTTTCCTTTTTGAAGTATACCCTCGGAATCTCTCAAACCTTTCACATTGTTCTGTTGCTGACAATTTTTCACTTGAGCATGAAAGAACCGGGTATTTCCATCACCCCCACCAACGAAAACGCTTTGGCTCTTTGTTTCCAATAAGCTTCCTCAACTTCCAACCAATGATTCAACTGACTTTTAGCATATAAGTAGTACGTAATATATTGATGATCAGTTTTCTCTCGTAATACTGAAAGTCTATGCTTAAAATGAACAATTCGTCTTGTAAAACGATTTTTAAACTTTCTTCCCCACTGCTCCATCGATGCAGCGCACGCAGCAAGCTTTGGAAGCACAGCTCTAGATTCTTCAGCCTGCCAGCACGCCCTCAGCATGCCATTAAATCCCTCTTCTTTCACCCATGCCGACTCAAAAGGAAATCTACTCCGAAAAAAAGATTGAAGTCTCGGTGATGTATACAGAAGCAATGGTTTATAATCTGAATAAGCAGCAGTCTGAATAACAAAATTATAAAGGGGAAATTTCTCAAACCAAGTTGCCGAACCAAAACCTCTGTCAAGTTTCTCTTGAATCCACATATCAGAACCACGGCCACGCTCCCATGTGAAACATCCTCTAGATAGATATAATTCATCAAGACCAGTATCTCTAATTGTTTCCTTGAAAGCGTTCATCAGGTTATTTGGATACGAAGCTCCACCAACTTTCTCCCCCTGATTGATAATACAATTAAAATCCCCTAACATGATCCAAGGTAAATTCGATCGAATTGCTAGCTGCCTGACCAGTTGCCAAGATTCCTGATGACGACCCCTATCAGCATACCCGTAAAAACCAACAAATCTCCAATCACTTCCATCCTCAGAGTGAACAGTGACCTCAATGTGGTGAGAGGAAAAGCTTTGTACCGAAACACTATGATTCTCTTTCCAGAATAGAGCTAAACCTCCACTCCTACCAACACAGTCAACCGCTAAATATATTTCATACTTAAACTGCTTCCTAATCAATTCAATTTTTGTTTTATTGACAAGTGTTTCCATAAGGAACACCAATTTAGGGTTGTGAGCTTTAATTAACTCACCAAGTGCATGAACCGCCCTGGGGTTCCCTTATCCCCGGCAGTTCCAACTCAAGCAATTCATAATGCTCGGTGAGCCTGCTCCGTAGGCCTCACCGGTTCTGTGATAGAGGGGCTTGAAAGATCTGTGTTACCACCAAAAGCTTCCAGCACCAAATTATTGAATTAATCACTTCATGTGAGCTCTCTACCCATTTACTACTCATAGCAGCATCATCTCGCCTCCTCTTCTTTTGCTCCACTAGATCCATCCCCTCCTCCTCCCCAAGGTCCATAGTCTCGTTAGCTTGTTTAGGTTCATTTTGTCGACCACCCCCAACAGAAGATGAATTTTCCTTCCCAGATTTCATTCTTAACGTTGCTCTCATTATACAATCTGACGGTAACCTGTCTCCTAACACAAACCTTCGGTTATCCACACTTATACTAGAACTCGACCCTACACTAGATTCTCTAAGCCACCGGGCTCCGATCTGTTCTCCTCCTCTTCTCACAGGAGCCATTAACCATTCGCCCCATTCCTGCTTAACTGGAAGATCTGTGGTAGTGAATAGAGTGTTACAGAATCTTTCAGAGTGTCCAAGGATACCACAAATATAGCAGAAAATAATCGATCTTTCAAATTTAAAATGAATATATGACCATTCCTGTTGTGCTTTTCTCATTCGTTTGCATCGCTTGAGTGGTTGAGTAACATCCACCTTAACACGGATTCTCAAGAAGGTACGCCTTACCCCTAATTCTTTTGAGTTATCATACTCTTGGAATATTCCTATATAATCTCCAATCTGCTTCCCAATACTCTCTGAGAATGCCCCTGAAGGTAGGTCATATACTTGTATCCAAAATGCCGCGAATTGCAATGGAATATCCTTTGGTAATACACCATCAGGCCATTCACTCCAGACTAATAGATAATTGTCGAAGGACCAAGGCCCCCCCGAAACAACCCTATCGCGGTCAATTATATGAAAAAACTCAAATTCATAGAGATTTGACCCTAATTCAGTAATGGCAATACCCTTCCCAGGTCTCCACAAGCTTGCTAAATGATTTTTCATAGCATTGAAATTAATTGGTTTGTCCGAAACAAACCTGCCTATCATAGAAAGATTCCGAGCTTTGATCCCAGCCGGCCTGATTCGATCAAAAAAGTCGAGTGTGTTTTCTTCTTCCTCGGTGATTGACAAACCATCCATCGCTGATTCCATATCGCAGCAAAACACAAATTGAGTTTAGAACATATGACCAGCAAATGCAATAGGCGTCTTAGGGTTTAGGATTGAAAGGGAGTAAAGCCGTCGGAGAAAAAATCGCCGAAGAAAAATAATAGGAATTGACAAAACTCCCACACAAGGAGAGACAAGACGAGACTCTCACACCAGGAGAGAAAAAAAAATTTACTTTTGAACTCCTCTTTATCCGTAATTTTATCTTTAATTTCTAAAAGTGCAATTTTATTTATAAAATTAACAGCAAAATTAAATTTATTTCTAACATTTACAAATTTTATCAATTTTTGATAATTCATTAAATTTTCTTTTAGTCATGAATCGGATCATCTACATTTTATATATATATCATAATTAGGTAACGAACTATAGTGGCCCAGTAAGCTCTTCGATGCCTTGGGTCCTTCGAGTATCGTCCATGTGTGGGGAGCGGTCCCTGCGGATACTCCGACAATCAAGAAAGTTAGTTGTTCAAAGGTGTTAGTTAAGCATCTATTCAAAGAACAAGTGTGAGAGTATCTCCTGTTACCTTAATTGAATGAGCGTATTTATAGGCCTCTATTAGTGGGATTGGGCCTCCACCAGTACTCTTAGTGGGCTTAAATGGGCTTGTTTCACATACCTTATCAAGTAGTCCCCTCTCCCCCCCCCCCCCCCCCCGCGAGGTCGCTGCTCGAGTATTGCATTCGAGGTGTTAAAAAGCGTCGGGTGCCTCCTTGGTTTAATGAAACGTGTACGTTCTGTTCATCCGAGCGTAAGAAAACTGTTGGACTTCCACGCGTGTGCCCCCGTAATGCTTTAACATTAAATGCTTGCTATAAATTCCCTACTACATGCGCCATCACTTATCTCGATTGGAGCGTTGTGCAGGTGCCTTTTTAGCTTGATGTAAAGGGTGGGAGAGAGATTCATGCCCAGTTTTTTGCTCTCTGTATTTCCTCTTTCGGTGCTTCCCTGTGTTCTCTATCCTTACGCATTGCTCGTTTCACTTCTGGCTCCCGTTTGCCACCACTTGGAGTTGCTATCGGCCGGCTTTCGGCGTGCGTTGATGTGAGGAGTCCCTTTTTGACCATCGTTGCTCAGAGCGAGGTCAGTTACTCGTCATATTTGCTTCATTTTGATTTTGTTTTAATTTTTGGGGGAGAGGATTATGTCGGAGGGTTCTTCTCGAGGAGCCTTAAAACGATTGCCACTTGTGATTCCAGGTGATTTCGTCCTTCGAGACCCTTCACGCAATCGGTCGTTGAAGCGTAAGAGGCGGATAGATTCGGAGGGTGAGAATGGTTCTTATCAAGGGAAGATGACAAAGAAATGACGACCTTTGGTGCCGCGTGCCGATCTTAGTGTAGCACGGTCGGTTGGTGGTGTTGCGACGGGTATCCACGAAGTGACTGTGGAGGTGCCAGACGGTCTCATAAAGGAAGGCGAAACCCTCAAAACCTTATACGAAAGAATGAGGGCCAATGTGTGGTCGAGGTTGCCTAGTGTCGCGGGGTCTGATGGTAAGCATTTTGGAAAGTCTCAGCGACCAAAAAGGCCGGATTTTTATTCAATGGAGGATGCATATAGTATTATCGTGTCCGAGGACTTGGCCTCTCTCTCGGTGGCCTATCAGATAGGGGAGCCTTATGAGCTAATCGCGCTTCACAAGGAGGATGGCACCTGTCATGTAGGTGAAGCAAATGAGCTCGTCATGTATGAGAAGCAACTAGAATCGGGAATGCGATTGCCCTTGTTGCCTTTTTTATTAAAGTGATGAAGGAGTATTACATTTGCACTGGTCAGATCCACCCGAATGGGTGGAGGATGATGGTAGCCTTCTACTCGTTGTGCAGATCGGCCGGGTATCAAGCAACTGGGCTTGCTTTTTGCCAGTTCTTTCGTCCGAACAAGGGTCCGCGTTCGCAACATGTGACGTTCTCCCACCAGAAGTTTAAAGTGCTCTGTGGGCTTAAAGATAAGATCAATGAGTGGCGGCATGGTTATTTGCTGGTCCGTAAGTTAGACGGTAATTTCCCTTTTCGGGTCGTCTGGAACGAGGATCCCATGGATTCTGATCGGTGGTTAGTCCCCCGGGAGATGCTAGAATCGGAGGAGCAGTTGGTGACATATCTCAAAGGTCTTCCTTGTGATAAAGAGCATAATCAGGACGTCGACCAACTGATCGGGCACTTTTTGGCCTCCGGGTACTATATTTTTAATCAATGGAGGATGGCACAGTTATCGGGGTGGTCTATGGCCAATTTTGAGCGATGGAAGAAAGGGTATCGGTTCACCAAGGGGGATCTGGCCGAACTGGAGTCCATTACCGTCAATGTGGCGGTTGTAGGTGAGGCATCGGGGGATCTTTGGGTAGATTTGAATTTTGCTAGTACTTGTTTGTTTCCTAATTACTTGCTCGCTGGTTTGCAGGTGTTGGAGATCCGAGGGTTAGCATGGATTTTGATATGAATGAGTTCCGTGTCGGGATGATGACTCATGTCGAGGCATTCGAAGGGGCCTCAGCCTCGTTAGCTTCCTTTACTTCTCTAGAAGATGCGAACCAAGTGGTACAGAGTATGGGCGGTGTGATCGAGGTTTCCGACGATGTAGAAGTGGATCCCATCATTCCCCTTGCGAGGCCGATGGTGAGCCCGTGCGACAAAGGGGTTGCCGAGGGGGCTGAGGTTGCCTTACTTGGGGTAGAGAATGTGGAGGGAAGGTCAGAGCGATCTGGTCATCGGAAAAGAAAAGCACTTCGCGAGGAGAAACTGAAGGCGGTGGAAGGTGCTGGATGCGAGACGGAGAAAGCTAAAGCCGAGGGAGAAAAGGGTGAGAGTTCGAAATGAACTCGTACTGAAGTGGAGGCTGTGTTTGCTGAGGATTTGGTGGATCGGCTTGGTGATCATCCGGACCTGATGTCGAGGATGGATTCCAAAGTGGCAAGGTACATGGACTTTATCCAGAGCTTGTCGGTTGGTGCGGATATGATGAGTTCCGATCTCCCACGAGCACTTGCTAGGATAACAAAGATTCCCGAGGATTCGAAGCGAATGGCTGATGTGTCAAAGATTGACATTGGGCTAGAGGTGTTGTCTGCCCTTGGAGTGGTAAGATCCTTGTCTTTGTTTGGTTTGATCTCTACTTTGGTTTGATCTCTACTTTGTTTTAACTTCTTACGTTGCTCGCAGGTGATTGCTAATTCGAACCGCATATTCGACATATGTGTGAACGATGAAAATGCCTTCCATTCGATGGAGGATGCACTGCGGAACGCCGTTGCTGATCTAGAGAAAGCGAATGCGAACATCGTGGAGGCCAACAAAACTCTGGATGCACAGTCCGCTGAACTGACCCGCTTGGGCGAGCGGCTAAGCTTGGAGAGAGGGGAGAAGGAGAAGTTGAAACAGAAAGTGGACAAGGACTCGAAGGAGCTTCATCGCTCCAAGTTCCTACTAAAGAATGATGTCGCTGGGTGCGGCAGGTTAAAGAGGCCTTGGTCCAGAAGAAGACGCAACTGGTTGTTGTGAGCAAGGAGAGGTCGGACTTACTGGCAGAGAAAGAGAGGCTCGGGCGGGAACTTAAGGTAGCTCGTAAAGAGGTTGCCGATCTTCGAGCCTTTGCTGCGAAGCGAGAGGAGAACCTTGTGAAGCTGGACCAAATGATGGTTATGACCGCAGCGCACGTCGCTGGTTTTGCTGTTCCGCCAGAAGTGTTGTTCGCGCCGAAGATCTATGATCGCGGGGAGGAGGCGAAAGCCGTTGAGTTTTGAGAACGCTTCCAGAAGAAGAAATAGCTAGTTTGTTTAGGCTAGCTTTGTTGTAATTATAACTCGTACTTTTGCGAATCTTTTGTTAGATTATGGAGCATTAATTTTCCATTTTGCTATGATGGCCAGATATTTGATTTGATGGTTGCTTTTTTGTGCTGTCTTTCATGTCATGTCACTGTTATGCTATAAATGGGTTCCGTTTTTCAGCTTAGAGTCAAAATATTTGGTGACATACTTGTGTTGTTTGCTTGCGATGTCTCTGCGCGATATTGTCGATCCGGCGAAGGTCCTTGAAGTGCAGCAGGCAATTTCAGTGATGCCTCACCCTTACGTGTATTACCCACCTCCGGCAGCAGATTATGTGAGCGAGAGAAAAGCTCGGTACGCATCCCCGGTCTGGATGAGTCGGGGAGAGAGCTCCAAAACCCGTGTTTTAGAAAGTTAGAATTATACGTCGTATACTGGCTCGACCACCGACTCGTGTGACATCGTGGTTAGTGCTTTGTCTACCACGGACAAGGGTGCTTGGTATCAGAAGGGGATCGGCTTCGTGGAGCCAGATGAGATGGTCGCGCCGGTGCTGAATCTGCACCCATCATGGATTAGGAGGCTCCTATCGGATGAGACGGATCGAATACTGAATTTACCTGCGGAAGTAGAATTTCGACAAGTAGGTCGTCATGCTTCTCTGTCTCGACCCAACGGGCTGACGTTCGTGGATCCGGTGAAGCCTCGTAGTGTTGTATTTTTAGAGTTTGCCAGGCAGGGCGTGGTAGGGCCTATTCCGACGGATCCAAATCATCGGGTGACTCATATGGGCAAGGCCTGCTCATACCACAGGCAGAACGGGCATAATAAGGATGAGTGTAGTGACTGGCGATCGATGCATCAAGCCTTCATGGATGATGAAGCCATTCCAAATCCGGATTATGTTGCGTATGTTGGTGTGCCCTAGTTCATAGGCATTGGTTCTTATAAAATTTATTTGTGTCACATTAATAAAGGCATTAATCTAGTTCATTTATATCTTGTGCTATAATATGAATAGAGAATCCATTGATTGATAATCATAAAACCATATCCCAAGTCTATTCTATCATGGGAATGATTAGGACCACAGACTTGTATATTCAACGACTGTATGGTAGCAATTGATACTGGCCATAGCACTTGATAAGTCAGTTGTGAATATGGGTACATGTTGTAAACATGTGACTGGATCGATCCGCCCGAGAAAACTACATGGTGGTTGTGTCATTAGTTTTCTTAAGTAGGTCTCTAACTGTCTTCAGACTAGATTTCATTATAATATCAATGTGGGAGCAGGTTCACTTTGACATACGCCTAACAGGTCTGTAACAGGATGCCAAATACGGGTATGATTGGGTGAACAGGTGAACACATTTGTATTGATAGTGAAGTGATGGAATTACCACTCACATAACAGTGAGATGATATCACAGGCCACTTGATAAGTGAGATTGATAAGTGTGTGGCCACACCCTGATAAGTAGTTTACTTATCTGATTCATTAATCTACTTAAGATCAAGAAATATCATAAACATCAGAGAGGATGACAGCCACCATGCCTCTAGTTTATAATATCGATATCAAATGGTAAAAGACGTTAAGAGATAACTACATGGTCTCTGCATCTTTAGACTGCTGAAATAGCTGTATTGGTTAGGGGCAATAATGGTTTGCTAGAACCCACTTACTGTCTGTGGGTCGTGAGCCCACTGCTAGCTAAGGATAGTCCCATAGGATCGTGCACATTGAACATCTGAGTTAGAACTTATAGAACGGTACACTGGAGGGATGAGATTAATTAATTGGTTGACAGTAAAATGCCAAGGTAATTAATTGGTGGTTAATTAATTGATTAATTGATACTTTGTATCAATGTAATTGATTAATGGATTTAGGCGTTGAGTATTTAATTGGTTAATTAGTTTACGGGATGTAATTAATTAATTTGTAAATTAATGAAATTGCATTCGTGAATAATTAATCAAACTAATACGTCAATTTATTAATTAGTGTTATTTATTTAATTGGGGTAATTAAATTTAATCTAATTGTAACTAATTGCATAGAATAAATACTATTGGTATTTATTTAAGTGATTATGTGAGGATTAGATTAGTTTTGTAATTAACCAATTAACCCTAAACCAATTAGGTTTAGGAATAACTACACTATATATAATAAAAGCCTAAAACCTAAATGAACCACTCGGCCAACCAAAATTGCTTTGAAGAAGCAATATCAAAATCGCAGCCACCACTTGAGAAAGTGGAGGAAGTTTTTGGCTAATTACACAATCCATCCAGTTCTTCTTCGTTCTTCGGCTAGCACCGGTTCTGGCTCAATAGCTGTTCGTGCACCTGACTACGGAGATCTTACTACCTTGTGGATTCTTCAGCCGTCTCTAGAAGAGACAGTCCGGGTATGTTTATATCCCTAAACGGATCAAAAGCTTTATTCAATCAATGGTTAACGGACAAAGATCAAATTAAAGGGATTAGAAATAAATTTTAAACCGCAATTCCACTGCGCTACAGTTGATTAACTGGCTATAATCCCTAACAGCGTATCACTAAGAGTATTTTGTTGAACTATTTTGCTGGTCGGCTTGTACCTGTTAAACATATTGTCTTGTGTATATGGGCGATTGTTGTGCTGTTTGTGATTGGTTTGAAGCGTTGTAATGCTTTATTCGGTATTTTTCCTGTTTTGTTAGGCGTTGGAGCTTCCTGCCTTTATCAAATGCAAATCGGGTTTTGAATTTTTGTGCTCTTGAACTGAAGAAATAACCGTGTAATTTATAGTAACTGCTCCTGAAGTGCGAGCAGTCCAGATGATAGTATAAGAATAGGCGAGTAGCTCATATGGGAACTTGCAAGTTTATAATTGGTAATAACATGTGGTTATTAAATTATAATTCGTTTGATATATGCGAGTAGCTCACATGGGAGCTCGCAAGTTCATAATTGATAATAACATGTGGTTATTAAATTATAATCAGTTTGAGATATGCGAGTAGCTCATATGGGAGCTCGCAAGTTTATAATTGATAATAACATGTGATCATTAAATTATAATCAGGTTGACATATGCGAGTAGCTTATATGGGAGCTCGCAAGTTTATAATTGATAATAACATGTGGTTATTAAATTATAATATGTTTGAGATATGCGAGTAGCTCATATATGAGCTCGCCAGTTTTATAATTGATAATAACATGTGGTTATTAAATTATAAATTCAGTTGAGAGATGCGAGTAGCTCATATAGGAGCTCGCCGGTTTTATAATTGATAATAACATGTGGTTATTAAATTATAAATTCAGGTCGAAACTTTCGTCTTTTATTGATAAGAAACGATGAAGTTGACAAAAGCTACCGGTAGTACTTCCTTAGTGTCTGAATATTCCAGCTATTGTCGAAGACCAGACCGTCTAAGGAAGCTATTTTGTAGGTGTCGTTGTGCAGCACTGTGTGGATCTTATATGGTCCTTCCCATGATTGCCCCAGCTTCCCTTTGGCGAGCGGGGACTGCGAGGCGGCGGCATCTCGGAGTACGAGGTCTCCTACCTGGAAATTGCAAGGGCGCATCTGCTTATCATGGTAGCGCACCAAGCTCTGCTTATGGGTTGTAATGTGAAGTAAGGCATTGAGACGCTCTTCCTCCAGTCTTTCTTCGGCTCGGCGAGAGCCTTGTTGTTGCTTGTCTCATCGAAATTGTTGTATCATGGTGATCGGAGGGTTACCTCGGAAGGCGCCATAGCTTCGGCTCCATAAGTGAGGAAGAAGGGTGTCTTTCCTGTTCCCGAGTGCGGAGTAGTTCGATATGACCATAACACGGAAGGGATATGGTCGGGCCATGCTTGCCCTTTATCGAACAGTCGGGCTTTGATCCCGCATAAGATAGTCTGATTGCTGACTTATGTCAAGCCGTTGCTTTGGGGATGAGCAAATGATGTGTATCGTCCTTTGATACCCCAGGCCGAGAAGAAATCACGGAATTGGGCACAGTCGAATTGTCTCCCATTATCCGTAATGAAACAGTGAGGGACTCCGAAACGGTAGATGATGATGCATTTAATGAAACAGATGACGTTGTCGGTAGTGATTTTGGCGATTTCTTTCGCCTCTATCCATTTGGTGCTATGGGAAAAGGACCAAGTAGGTCGATCCCCCATACGGTGAAAGGCCATGGTGTGATTATGCCTTTAAAAGGTGCTGCCGGGGCGTGGTAGGTGTTCGTGTGAACCTGGCATTCCTGGCAATTGTGCACAATTTTGATGGCGTCGGAGTCCATAGTCTGCTAATAGAATCCTTGAAGTCGGGCCTTCTTCGCGATAGATCGTGCATCTTGGTGCAAGCTGCAGACTCCTTGGTGGATTTTTTTTAGACAGTGGTCCCCTTCCTCCTCTGAGATGCACTTCAGCCATGGCTGGCAAGATGCCTTACGGTACAAGACACCGTCATGAATGGCGTATCGCCATGACCGTCACACTATGAGGGATGCCTAAGTCTTGTCTTTCGGAAGGGTTTCATCTTGTAGGAAATTAATTATGTCGCTGCGCCATTGATGTGCCTCTGTACATAAGGCTCACTAAGGGATAAGTGTACCCCGTCGTTATCAAGTAATAAAATCTGGACAAGTCCAGGTATCGAATCCACAGGATTTATTCCTGCAAGTATCGAGCTACTTGGTCTTAGGTGTTATCTAGGCTATGGGGGGGGTTTGAATTGGTTTTGATTAAGTTAACCTACTCCTAATTAAGTTACTTCTACTCCTATCTAAATTATTCTACTCCTATGTGATCTTTTACCAATATAATTACCCGAAGGGACATGAGGTGATACGATAATAATGAAAATAGATTATTTAGACAACGAAATTAAAACCTAATCTAAGTCACTTATGTCCGAGGCGATTAACCCTACCTATCCTCCTGAGGTACCTAGTTCGTGATTCCCTTGTAAGGCCAAAACTAGCTCTAAGGCTCAGTAATTTGGGCTTAATCTTCTATAGGGTCGTCAATCCTATAGGCACTGACTAGGTCATATTCAGCTCGCAATATGTGCCAACTTAATTTTGGGATTATCGAATGAGTTAAACCAATCAGACAAAGCGTAAGACAAAGATTTAAACAATAACACAATTGAACAAACAAAATTATAATATATATTAAAGATGAAAAGTATTGTCACGAAGATACAATGAGCCTAGGATTCATAACATGGATCAGAGGCTAGACAGAATATAAAAGAAGAAAAATCCCTTTCAGTGAACTTGTCTACCAATGCAAGCATCTTCCTAGGACTTAAGGATGGAACTTAAGCAATCCTCGGTGAATGGAGCTTCGGAGGTGTCTTCAATAGAGGTTTGAAGGAGATGGAGGAGGTGGAGAGGATTTCTCATGGTGGAAGCTAAGAAAGTTACAAAGATAAAAGATAAAAATAATTCCTAACCAATGGAACTATTTATAATGAAAAACTAAAACCTATTCCTAATGGAAAACTAATTAATAAAATTTATTCCTAATAAAAGACTAATTAATAAAAAGCTTTCCTGATGAAAGACTAATTAATAAAAAACTATTCTAATGGAAAAATAACTCTCCAAATATTATCTAATTGATTTATCTTTGGGGATAAAAAATCTAATTATTTAAATACAAAAAGCCAAAAGATAATCCCTAAAAATTTGCCAAAATATTCTGCATGACTTTTATTTGCATTTGATGCGCCGAGTGGGTCCTTGATTCTGATCCTTAAAAATCTCCACATTTATCTCTAAAAATCTGCACATAATCTCATAAAATATTATTTAGATAATTCACCCAAAATTAAATAATTATCCTACCAAAAATCCTTTTTAATTACCAAGTCAAATTTGATTTATTTTTGGTAGGTTAATTTCTTAATTTTGGGTATAGATAAAGCTCAAAATAACATATAGAGATTAATTTATTAAAAGTGACAAAATACTTGATAAAAGTTAGGAATATTTAATAAAAAGCTAAAAAGTAATTTAAAAACCTAAAATTGACAAAACAATAATAAATTGCTATTAAAATAAATAAAAAGAAAATAAAAGATACAAAAATAGTCCCTAAATCGTACTAAAAGATAGGGGTTTTTGACCCCTATCAGCCATCCCGAGGTTGCCGTTGGTCGATCTGCAGCAAACACTCCGCCTTGATAGCAGGGGAGCGTGAAATTTCTATGAGGGTATTCAGGTCGGTGGATTGTTCTTCCGCTGCGAGGGCAGCTATGCCGTCTGCTTCCTCATTCCCTTCTGGTGGAATCAAAATCAGGGTGAATGTAACTCCTTTGCTCGTGAGATCATGGAGGAGGGTCTTCGCTAGCTTCAGATACAAGCACATAGTGGGGTCCTTGGCCTTGTAAGGGCCGTTGATATGGCATACGATGAGTTTAGAGTATGAGTATATTGTTAGGTGTCCCTTTACCAAAGTTTTGGCCAATCGGAGAGTTGCTATCAATGCTTCATACTCTGCCTGATTATTCGTGGTTGGAAAGTTGAGTCGAATGGCATATCGTAGGTGGAGATTGTGTGGTCCCCGGATGGCGATGTCGGTGCCTGCTCGTCTTGGGCCATATGACCCATCCACACTCATGTACCATTGGTCGACGTTACTGTTGTCAGCGTTTGGAGTGAGGTTGGCAGTCGTCGCGTCGGTAAATTCAATGAGGAAATCCGAGAGCACTTGTGCCTTAATTGTGGTTCGAGCTTCACAGCGTATGTCGAATTGCGAGAGGCGGATAGACCAGTTAGTTATACGCCCGAAAACCTTGGGCTTCTGGACTGCCTTCTTCAGTGGGTAGTTTGTCTTGACGATGATGGTGTGAGCTTGGAAGTATGGCCGCAGGCGTTTCGAAGCCTGTGTTATGGCGAATAGAGTTTTTTCGATTTTCGAATACCAGATCTCGGCTCCCTTGAGTACCTTGCTTAGGAAGTAGATAGGGAACAGTTCGCTGCCCTCCGTCTGAGTGAGTGCCATTACGACTGCCTCTTCTGCGATGGTGAGGTAAAGATGGATGTCCCATCCTGGTTTTGGAGCCGAAAGTAGCGGCGCAGTGGTGAGGAAGATTTTGATGGCATCGAAAGCCGCTTGGCAGTCCATTGACCAGGTGAAAGGGTGCTCTTCATGATTGCTTTGTAGAAAGGGAGGCAGTGCTGCGCCGAGCAGGAGATAAATCGTCCTAAGGTGATGAGGCGCCTATTAAGCTTTTGCACGTCCCAGAGGTTTCGGGGTGCTTTCATTGCTAAGATTGCCTCGATTTTTGTCGGATTGGGCTCGATCCCTTTCTCCGATACCACACAGTCGAGGAACTTGCCTGACCGAATGTCGAAGAAGAATTTTTTCGGGTTAAGCTTGAGGTTGAAGTCTCAAAAAATGCTGAAAACTTCTGTCAGATCTCACGGGTGATCTCGTTCTTCGGTGTTGAGAACGACCATATCGTCAATGTAGACTTGTACTATGTTGCCGATGAGGTGTGTTAAGCCCAAAATATACCTAAAATATCATCAATAATTACATCAATATTGCTACGAATTTGTGCTACTTATACCTGTTTAGAATGCTTTTACTCTCGAATATGTTTCTTTCTTGCAAGGTACGTAAATATTTGGCAAAATCCAAATAGGAACAAAAAGAGCTCAAAAACAGAATAAAAACCTTACAAAAGGAGTTAAAAACGACGAAGATCAAATTACACCAAAACGAGGACAAAGACGAGGTCAGAAACAGAAGAAATGTCAAATTCTCGGTTGAGGAAACAAATTCTCGGTAGAGAATTTTATGAAAGCCGCGACCGAGAATCCACAATTCTCGGTCGCGACACGCGTTCTTCAGCAGCTCCTTCCCTTCGTCCGAAGACCAAATAAATGCTCCCCCATTCTCGGCCGAGAATTGCCATTCTCGGTAAGTGCAGAAATTCTGCCAAGTACAATGAACACATGTTAAATTCCAAGAAACGCGTTCGTTCGGGTGGATAAAGACGTCCTTTCACAACGGATACGATCCTTCACAACGGACACGACACTTCAACCACGACTCTTCAACATCTATAAATAAAGAGTTGATGGAGAGTTGAAAATATATATAGAAGAAAGAGATTAGTATAGAACTTATGCAGAAATTCCGAGTCAAGTGATTCAGAATTTAGATTTCATTTCTGTTCAAAGCAATATGATGTACACACATTGTTTATTCAATAATAACAAACACAGTAGCATTTAGACATTGTTCAAATTTAGTTTACATTTTGGTAGTAGATAGACCAGTCTCTATTCCGAAGATTCAGCGAGAAGATTGAGTAGAGAATCCGCCCCTGAGCCTGACAAACTCTAACGAAACCCAAGGAAAGGATTGACAACCCGTTCACTTGCAAGTCGTCAAATGTTTTCATGCTCCTTGTTCTCTGTAAACTTGTATCAATTTATATTTCATCTAATAAAGTCCGTTCTATTCGATAGATTTTTATGCAGCACTTTGGTAAAGGATCCGAAGTGGATTGCTGGTGTTTTCATTAAAACGTAGTTTAATTCAAAATCTTTACAAGGAAACTTTGTTGAACAACTTAGACAAATTTCTATCTCGAAAGAGTTTTAATTTGGTTAAGGTAGCGATCTAACCCGACTGTAGGAGGATTGACTACAGTTCAAAGCCTAAAAATTAGAGGTTCCGTCATTTATTTCATCGTTATAATTTATACAAAGTTTAAAGTTGTTTTCTTTGCTTAATGCAAACGAATATATTTGTTTACTTTTCTAAAAAGTACTAAACGTTCCTGTCTTGCAAATTCACTCCTAATCAGAAGTATTTTCTAACATCTTCATACTCTAATCTAATTCTCATTCTAGCAATTTCAAAACCAAATCCGATTTAACGATTTTCCTTATTATAAATTTTAAAAGTATATTTAACCAATTCAAAATAAGTTTTTGTTAAAAAAACGTTCACTGTGGGATCGATATCTTTTATTACTACAAGCGTATACCGTGCACTTGCGGAAATCGCTCAACAAGTTTCTGGCGCCGTTGCCGGGGAACGCTAAAATTTTTGACAAAAATTTAGATTTTTCATATTTTATTTCGAATCTAGGTTTATTTATACTTATTTAAACTTTTATATTTTATTTATTTCAAATTACTAACATATTTATTTTTCAAATTCTATTTTGAAGGTAGTTTCGGTTCGTGCGAAATTTCAGGTTCATGCGCAGTTCTCGAAGTTCAGGCACGTCACCAGATCCTATTGACCCAGAAATTGAAAGAACTCTTAAAAAGAACAAGAAAGAAAAGAAAAAGAAAAACAAAACTCCAATAAAAACTAGAATTACTGAGCCAGAAGTTATGGCTACACTCATGGATTACGCTAGGCCAGGAGTGGCCGGTGTAACAAACAGTATAGTTAGACCCCAAATTAATGCAAATCAATTTGAGATCAAGCCAGCATTACTTAATATGTTACAAAATAACGTAACATTTTACGGGCTACCTAACGAAAATCCTAACACCCATTTGACAAATTTCTTAGAAATTTGTGACACTTTTAAAATACCGAATGTGACTGCAGAAGCAATCAATCTTTGCCTTTTTTCCTTTTACTTTGAAGGATCGAGCCAAAGAGTGGTTAACTTCTATGCCAGCCGCAACATTTGAGACTTGGGAGCAATTGGCCCAAGCATTTTTATCAAAAAAATTTCCTTTAGCAAAAACCGCAAGAGTCATTAAAGAGTTAACATCTTTTTCTCAAAATGATAATGAAACTCTTTATGAGGCTTGGGAACGTTTTAAAGAACTTCAACGTTTATGCCCACACCACCAATTGCCCGCTGAACTTTTAATGCAAACATTTTATAATGGACTAAATCCTACAACTAGAGGTTCATTGGATGCTATGTTTGGAGGGTTATTCATGAAGAAAACATCTACCCAAGCAAGAGAACTTTTGGAGGAAATGGCAATCAACAGCAGTATGTGGCCCGCGGAGCGTGGACGTACCAATAGCGAAACCATCATCCTCAACTACGTCATCAGTTAAAGGTATAGTGAATCTTGATCCAGTTGCGATGTTGCAAGCCCAATTTTCTGCCTTATCGCACAAAATTGATAGGTTTATGGCACCGTGTGATCCTAATGGTAATCCAATCCAAACGGATATGGATTATGAAGGTATGAGCGAAATTGAACAGGTAAATTTTGTCCAAGGGCAAAACCAACCTAATAACCCTTACTCCAATACATATAATCCTGGATGGAAAAATCATCCTAACTTTAACTAGAGAGATAATAATAACAATGCTAATACTAATCAAAATCGTACCACTAATTATCAAAATCAATCAAGAGATACGATTAGCAATTTATCTTCTAAAATCGACAAATTTATTGATGCTATGAGCGGAAAAATAAGTAATCACGACGATGGTTTTAAACGGATCGAGAATAAATTCGATCAGCTTATTAAAAACCAATCATCTAGCATCCATAATTTGGAGGTTCAAATTGGACAACTCGCTAAATCAATTCCATCCCGCAAAGAGGGAAGTCTTCCAAGCCATACAGAAGAAAATCCGAAAGAGCATGTTAAGGCTATCACTCTTCGTTCAGGGAAAAATTACTTAGGTCCGGAGATGCCCGGAAATTCAACTTTGCCAGGAACTGATTTACTAAAGACCAAAGAAGATACATTAAATCAAAAAGATGCACCAATTGACTCCAGTACAAAAACTTTTGTACCCAAACCACCTTTTCCACACAAAGTCCGCAATAAGGACTATGACAAACAACTTTTAACATTTTTAGACAAACTTAAAAATTTGCATATTAATTTGACGTTTATGGATGCGATTACGCAAATTCCCAATTATGGTAAATTGCTCAAAGATTTAATTTCAAAGAAAATCAGTTGGGAAGGAATTTCATCCATTTCACTAACTGAAGATTGTAGTTCAATTGTGTCAAGTAATTTGCCCACCAAACTCAAAGATCCCGGATGTTTTACCATTCCGTGTAAATTGGGAGATATTGAATTTCCAAGTTGTCTTTGTGATTTAGGAGCAAGCATAAACTTGATGCCATTATCTATTTTTAATAAGTTAGGCTTAGAAGAAGATATCAAACGTACCAATATGGTTTTGCAATTAGCGGATCAAACCACTAAAAGACCATATGGTATAATTGAGGATGTTTTAGTTAAAGTTGACAAATTTATTTTTCCTACCGATTTTGTTATATTAGATTTTGCATATGACGTAAATTGTCCGCTAATCTTTGGTAGACCGTTCATGAACACGGGACGTGCTCTAGTTGATGTGTCGGAAGGGAAAGTAGTTTTAAGAATAGGAGACGATAAGATTGAGTTTGATATAAACCAAGCAATGAAATATCCTATGGAGGATTTCGCTTGTATGAAACTTGATTTAATTGAAGAATGTGTAAATGACATTGTTCAAAAAGAAGAAATAATAGAACCTATAATGAGTGAGGAACTAGAAGATAAGGACCCAGAGCCTTTGATTCGTGAAGATGGACCAGTTCCGCCTTCAATTATAGTTCCACCTAAATTGGAACTTAAAGAATTACCAAGTCATTTGAGGTACACTTTCTTAGGCGAAGGCGACTCTTTACCTATAATTATCTCTAACAAATTAACACAAGTTCAAAAAGAGAAATTGAAAGAAGTTGTTAGAAATAGGATAGGAAGTATGGGTTGGCAAATTTCAGACTTAAAAGGTATTAATCCGAGCATCGTAATGCACAGAATTCACTTAGAAGAAGATAAGCCACCTAAAGCGGATAGGCAAAGACGCCTAAATCCGAATATGAAAGAAGTAGTAAAAAATGAGATTACTAAACTTCTGGACAATGGAATCATTTATCCTATTTCGGATAGTGAATGGGTTAGTCCAATCCATTGTGTACCTAAAAAGGGAGGCATAACAGTTGTAAGGAATGACGAAGGTGAATTAATACCTACACGAACCACCACTGGTTGGAGGGTTTGTATAGATTATAGGAACCTTAATAAAGCAACTAGGAAAGATCATTTTCCTCTACCTTTCATTGATCAAATGATCGAAAGGATAGCTGGTCATGCTTTCTATTATTTTCTAGACGTTTAATCCGGATTCTTTCAAATATATATTTACCCGGATGACCAAGATAAAATAACCTTCACGTGTCCTTACGGAACATTTGCATATAGGAGAATGCCCTTTGGTCTATGTAACGCACCTGCAACATTTCAACGTTGTATGACTGCAATTTTTAATGATTTCATTGAAGATATCATGAAAGTTTTTATGGATGATTTTTCAGTTTATGGAGATTCTTTCGATTCAGGCCTACAAAACTTGGATAAAGTTTTGTCTAGGTGTGAAGAAACAAATTTAGTATTAAACTGGGAAAAATGTCATTTCATGGTTGACGAAAGAATTGTTTTAGGTCACAAAATATCTGAAAAAGGATTAGAAGTGGATAGAGCAAAAACTTCAGTAATAGAAAAATTACCCGCTCCAACTACTGTTAAGGGAATAAGGTCATTTTTAGGACATGCCGGTTTTTATAGAAGATTTATTAAGAATTTCTCTGTAATTTCCAAACCACTTACTAATTTAATCATGAAAGATTCAACTTTTGATTTTAATGAAGATTGCGTTAAAGCTTTCGAAACATTGAAAACAGCTTTAGTCAGTGCACCTATTATTGCTAAACCTGATTGGGATTTACCCTTTGAAATTATGTGTGATGCAAGTGACTTAGCTGTCGGATGTGTTTTAGGTCAAAGGAAGGATAAGAAACTTCATGTCATTTATTATGCAAGTCACACACTGTCCGGTGCACAATTAAACTACACCACAACAGAGAAAGAAATGTTAGCTGTAGTCTTTGCATGCGATAAGTTTAGGTCATACTTGTTAGGTTCGAAAGTTATTATTTATACTGATCATGCAGCTTTAAGATATTTATTTGCTAAAAAAGATGCAAAACCACGTCTAATTAGATGGGTTTTATTATTACAAGAATTTGATATAGAAATTAAAGACAAAAAGGGAGTAGAAAACCTTGTCGCCGATCATCTATCAAGGCTCGAAGATGAAAACGGTCCTATAGGTGAAACTAACGGTATACGAGATGATTTCCCCGATGAACATCTCTATCAAATAAAAAGTGTCATGTCACCATGGTATGCGGATATTGCAAATTATCTTGCAGCCAACATTGCTCCGGAAGGATTAACTTTCCAACAAAGGAAGAAATTTTTCTTTGACATTAAACAGTATTTTTGGGAAGATCCTTTCTTGTTCAAGACTTGCGGTGACGGGATAATTAGCAGATGCGTTGGTGAAAATGAATATGAGTCTATAATGTCTGAATGCCATTCTAGCTCTTATGGAGGACATAATGGAGTTAGTAAGACAGTAGCTAGAATATTTGAATGTGGTTTCTTTTGGCCTATGATGTTTAAAGACATCTGTTCATTTATTACTCGTTGTGATAAGTGCCAAAGAACAGGAAATTTAGGAAGGAAAGATGAGATGCCCCTCACAACCATGTTAGAAGTTGAAGTCTTCGACATGTGGGGAATAGATTTCATGGGACCTTTTCCCCCTTCTTTTGGTAAAACTTACATATTAGTCGTCGTAGATTATGTTTCAAAGTGGGTTGAAGCAATTGCAACCCCGACAAACGATTCTAAAGTAGTTGTTAATTTTCTTGACGATATATTTTGTAGATTTGGTTGTCCTAGAGTCATCGTTAGTGATGGCGGTACCTATTTTATAAACCGAAGTTTTGATACGCTTATGAAAAAATATGGAGTACGCCACCGCGTGTCAACGCCATACCATCCTCAGTCAAATGGTCAGGCGGAGATATCAAATAGAGAACTCAAATGGATTCTAGAGAAAACAGTTTCATCTTCAAGAAAAGATTGGTCTTGTAAACTCAATAATGCGTTATGGGCATACCGTACTGCATTTAAAACTCCAATAGGAATGAATCCATACCGCTTAGTGCATGGGAAGGCATGTCATTTGCCAGTCGAATTAGAACACAAAGCCTATTGGGCTATTAGGGAACTTAACTTTGATTTACGACAAGCAGGTAAGAAACGTTTGCTCGACTTAAATGAGTTAGATGAGTTATGTCATCTATCTTATGAAAATGCGAAGATTTATAAAGAAAAAGTGAAAAAATGGCACGATGCCAAGATTAAAGTCAAACACGTTAATGTTGGGGATAAGGTGCTGTTATTTAATTCACGACTTCCTTTATTTCCAGGAAAACTTAAGTCCAGATGGATAGGACCGTATTTAGTCGTCAAAACATTCGATTATGGTTCTTTAGAACTTGAAGGACCTAACGGAGTTCGTTTCAAAGTTAATGGTAATCGATGCAAAATTTATTACGAAAATATTTCAAAAATAGGAATTAAGTTCGTAACAAGATTATCTGACATATAATTCGTTTAGCTTTTCTAATACAGTTTATTTTGTTTTATTTCTTTTAAATTTTTGTTCATTTTTATTTATTTTATTTTATTTTATTTTTACACATGCCATTTTTATGATTAGATGACTTTATGTTATGATTTGGATGCATAAAATATGTTTATTTCATGATTTTAGATTTGATTTTAGGCAAATAGTTCAAAATTGAAGTTTCAGGCGATTCTCTGCCGAGAATTTGGAATTCTCGGTCGAGAATTTGGAATTCTCGGTTGAGAATTCTCCTTTTCAAAATTGTCCAAATAGGTTAGGTTTTTTCTGAACTTACCGAGAATATTTAATTCTCGGCCGAGAATCGGAAAATGGATTTCGACGCCTGATTTTCGCAAGGAAATCAGCGTGTCGCGACCGAGAATTCGGAATTCTCGGTCGCGACACGCGTTATTTCTGCAACATCAGACCTGAATCATCTTCAACCTGTAGACAAACCCTTTCATAAACGAAAAATTAAGTCTCTTCAATTCAGAAAGGTATAATTTTGAGCCTTTTCGCATCAAAACAACACCTCATTTCACCCTAAAATCTTATAAATAAGTCCTTGAAGATCATGGTTCTGTTACATTCTTTTCATCTTTGTCAGATCAAATTTCTGATTTTCTTCAAACAACCATTTTTTCCCTAAGTTACAGAAACCTTGTTTCTTAAGTTCTTTACCATGCCTACTAAACACAAAAACTCAAAGACAAATGCTGCTTCAAGCAACAAACGTCCAGACTTGTCCAAACGATATGGTGCGCCATTTCCTATCTTCAATCACGATGAAGGAAGACGCTACTGGAGGCTCCGATATACATTCTTTGTTGGAATGTTATATATGGATGACTTCTTGAATGATCAACTTGGAATAAGCGATGACATGAGTCGCTATTTGGAACGCTTAGGGTGGACAAAATTCGCCAAAATGCGATTTCCAATCATTGGCGATTGGATTCTGGAATTTTTCTGTACCGTTTGTTTCATTAACAAACGACGGGTCCGTCTTAGTTTTCGTCGAGATGGCGAAATCTTTACTTTTGGCTATCCAGAGTTGCAGGCCTGGTTTGATTTTCCCCCGAGGGATACAATCAAACGTCATCCTGGCAAAGACATGACGTCCACGGACATTTGGAGAATGCTTACTGGTTTTTGGCGTTTCAATCCTAGACTCGCCTACAATCATTCCTTTCACTCCAACTCCATGCTGTATTTACACAAATTCTTGTGTCACAGTTTGTTCGGTCGCACATTTAGTAGTGTGATCCATGACACCGATTTATATGTTCTTGGAGATATATTCCAGGGCAATACAGTGGATTCTTCAAAAATTCTGATGGAGGGTATTGTCGCCGCTTCTCGATTCAAGGATAAAAAGATTGGGTTCGGCAATATAATCTGTGGAATAATTCTCGGTACCAAAGGTACCATTAATGTTCCTTGGAGTGATGATGAATTCTTCCCGACGATAGACTATGAGTTTTTAGAGTTTGAAGGACTCGTAAAACGTGTCTTTCGTGCAGGCCCGCATTTTCTTTCTGCACCGGAATGTCAAGCTTTTGTGCAGTTAAAAATTGACCACTATAGGGCCACAGAAATCCCGCTTGATAGGGATGATTATATAGAATAGTTTAGGTTTTTCAAATTTTATTTTGTACATATTTTTCTTATTTTGTTGTAATTGAATTGTTTTCTTTTTATATATTTTGTACATATGTGTTCTATTAATAAATTAACTTTTCTATTTCATCTTAGTTCATTTATTTTCTAATAGTTGCAAATATTGGTTAAATGACGATACTTAAATGTTTAGATTAATCTATTATGATTTCTTATTCAACACATATTCCAATTTTCCAAACTTAATTCATTGGATTCAATACATTAAGTTTTCCCAATTCATTCAAATGATTAAATTCATGTCTTTAATATGTATTAACATGAACTTAATATGCACTTAATATGGTTCTTTTAACTTGTATGCATAAATTAGCATTTAAGTTTCATTAATTCTTCATATACAATTTAATACCCTATAATTCAAATTAATAAGGATAAACCTTTGGTTTTCCTTGCAATTAATGCCATTTATTTTAGTTTTTAAGTGCAGGTACAGTTTATATTAAGTTCATGACACAAATTACCAACAAAATTGCACAAACCAAGTCAAAAGGCACCAAAAACGCCATTTTTTACTAATTCTCGGTAAGTCCAGCAAAAACGGCCGAATTCAGAGCAATTTTTTCCCTGAAATTCGCGTGCCGCGACCGCAGATCCGCATTCTCGGTCGCGACACGCGACCTGCAAGCAATATTAATTCCGATTTTTGCCCTATTTCAAGCCTATTCCTATTCCTATTCTACCTCTACATCTACCTATTTCACCCTATATAAACCTACCCCTTACACAAACCTCACATCACCTCACTTTTTACCCAATCCCGTCTTTATATCGTATGCTTCCCGTATTGCCCATCTTCGTGGCACTATGGGTGGAGGAGCTTCAAGTTCTCAATTTGTAGGTACCGAAGAAGGAGGCGAGGCGGAAGGCGAGGAGGATGCCCCGCAAGCTCAACCACAACCCCAAGCACCTCAAGAGGATGATCCGGTGGATTTGCGGAGGATTTTAAACCAAATCAATTCCAATAATCGTCAAATGAATTTAAGAATTGATGATTTGGTGGAAAATAACATGGTGATGAATGACAACCTCAATACTTTGAGGCGCGAGCATAGGTCTACTCGGTATCGGATGCTTTCCTTTTTCCGTCGCCGAAATGTGGAGACTTCACCAACACCTCCAGATTCCCCGCCTCATGCATAGGTTGTTTTCTTTATTTTTATTTTCCTCTTGTTAAAGTTTGGTACAATATTTCTTTTTATTATGTTTGGTACAATTTTTCATTTTATGTTGAATGTTTTATTTGCTAATATTCTATCTTTATTTCGTATGCTTTATTTCGTGCTTATTTTTCATGTTATGTCCATTTTTGCACCAATGAGGACATGCTCCAATTTAAGTGTGGGAGGAGATATACATATATCATTTTAGTTTTTAGCACAAACACTAAAAGCAACGAATAATTTTTATGCAAATGCAACATATATTGCAACACATTTTATTTCACACTATTTTTATTAACTTTACATTTCATATGTTTATAAATTAATCATAAGTTAATATGATTTTTATTTTTAGGTTATCATTATCGTTAGAAATAATATTTCTATACGGGCATTATTTTTCAAATTTTTCACAAATCTCCGACACGATTTTTAATAAAATTGTCTCGAGTGAATGTATTTAAGTAAAAAAATTCTTTATTTCAATCTCTATTTTTATATCATGAAATTCGTGATACAATAAATCTTATTTTAAATTTTCAATTAGGTTTATAGGCATTAAGTTGAACTAACATTTTTTTTGCTCGGTTTGATTTCGTCTTACATTAACACCAATTGAAGTTTTTAAGGAAACTTTAGCCATAATACATGTTGAATTTTAAGTCAATATAGGATGAATGTGCTATCTTTCTTTTTTCCAAGTTACAATTTTATAATTCATATTAATTAATCAATTAGTTGAATTCTTAACTTTTGGCCACGATTGAGACCAATCTTATCACAATCGAGGTATGAAAGAGAAGAAAATTAAGTATCGTTTACTTTTGGCCACGGTTGCGACCACCCTTATCACAATCGAGGTATGGAAGGAATGTTTAAGCAAAAAATAAGCATGTTTAAGTTTAAAGTAACGATTGCGTCCACCCATGGCATGGTCGGTACCTCTTAAGCGAACACTAAGCAATAAAAATACGTATAAGGTTACGATCAAGACCACCCTTATCTCGGGCGTAACCAAGTAAATAAATTTAATCCTAAGTACTTATTTAAATTTAATATATTTCATATTAGTTTAGGTTTGGGAAAGGAAATTTTGTGCTTTGAAATGCCTTGAGACGAAAGACTCAATAACATGCGTGCTTATATCGTCCCGAATGCTTCAATTCAAAATTGAAAACACAAGACGAATGATATATCGTATTTATACTAAGTTAGTTTGATATTTTGCGTATAAATTTGTCATGCGAAGTTAGTCTTTTCGGCTTAACTAATTTAAAAGGTAATACAGAGATATATGTTTTATTTTCATAAAGAGATTAGTTAAAGAATAAATTCAGTAAAATTTTGCTCGGGACTAGCAAAAGATTAAGTGTGGAGATTTGTTAAGCCCAAAATATACCTAAAATATCATCAATAATTACATCAATATTGCTACGAATTTGTGCTACTTATACCTGTTTAGAATGCTTTTACTCTCGAATATGTTTCTTTCTTGCAAGGTACGTAAATATTTGGTAAAATCCAAATAGGAACAAAAAGAGCTCAAAAACAGAATAAAAACCTTACAAAAGGAGTTAAAAACGACGAAGATCAAATTACACCAAAACGAGGACAAAGACGAGGTCAGAAACAGAAGAAATGTCAAATTCTCGGTTGAGGAAACAAATTCTCGGTAGAGAATTTTATGAAAGCCGCGACCGAGAATCCACAATTCTTGGTCGCGACACGTGTTCTTCAGCAGCTCCTTCCCTTCGTCCGAAGACCAAATAAATGCTCCCCCATTCTCGGCCGAGAATTGCCATTCTCGGTAAGTGCAGAAATTCTGCCAATTACAATGAACACATGTTAAATTCCAAGAAACGCGTTCGTTCGGGTGGATAAAGACGTCCTTTCACAACGGATACGATCCTTCACAACGGACACGACACTTCAACCACGACTCTTCAACATCTATAAATAAAGAGTTGATGGAGAGTTGAAAATATATATAGAAGAAAGAGATTAGTATAGAACTTATGCAGAAATTCCGAGTCAAGTGATTCAGAATTTAGATTTCATTTCTATTCAAAGCAATATGATGTACACACATTGTTTATTCAATAATAACAAACACAGTAGCGTTTAGACATTGTTCAAATTTAGTTTACATTTTGGTAGTAGATAGACCAGTCTCTATTCCGAAGATTCAGCGAGAAGATTGAGTAGAGAATCCGCCCCTGAGCCTGACAAACTCTAACGAAACCCAAGGAAAGGATTGACAACCCGTTCACTTGCAAGTCGTCGAATGTTTTCATACTCCTTGTTCTCTGTAAACTTGTATCAATTTATATTTCATCTAATAAAGTCCGTTCTATTCAATAGATTTTTATGCAGCACTTTGGTAAAGGATCTGAAGTGGATTGCTGGTGTTTTCATTAAAACGTAGTTTAATTCAAAATCTTTACAAGGAAACTTTGTTGAACAACTTAGACAAATTTCTATCTCGAAAGAGTTTTAATTTGGTTAAGATAGTGATCTAACCCGGCCGTAGGAGGATTGACTACAGTTCAAAGCCTAAAAATTAGAGGTTCCGTCATTTATTTCATCGTTATAATTTATACAAAGTTTAAAGTTGTTTTCTTTGCTTAATGCAAACGAATATATTTGTTTACTTTTCTAAAAAGTATTAAACGTTCATGTCTTGCAAATTCACTCATAATCAGAAGTATTTTCTAACATCTTCATACTCTAATCTAATTCTCATTCTAGCAATTTCAAAACCAAATCCGATTTAACGATTTTCCTTATTATAAATTTTAAAAGTATATTTAACCAATTCAAAATAAGTTTTTGTTAAAAAACGTTCCCTGTGGGATCGATATCTTTTATTACTACAAGAGTATACCGTGCACTTGCGGAAATCGCTCAACAAGGTGGGAGAACGTTTTTTCGATCAGTCTTTTATAACTAGCCCCCGTGTTCTTTAGGCCAAAAGGCATTACGTTGTAGCAAAATGTGCTTTCATGAGTGATGAAAGACGTTTGCTCAGCATCGGCAGGGTCTAGAGGTATTTGCTGGAAACCCGCGATAGCGTCGAACTGCGACAAGATCTTACGTCCTGCAGTCTGATCGATGAGTTGATCTATGTTAGGCAACGGGTAACAATCTTTAGGGCATGCTTTATTGACATCATTAAAGTTTACACATATGCGGTACTTCCCGCTGGCTTTCTTTACAAGCATGACATTAGAAAGCCAATCTGGGTAGTGGACCTCACGAATGAATTTTACAGCTAGAAGTTTTTGAATTTCGGCCTTGACGGCCACCTGCTTATCCTGCGCTTGAACGTGCTTCTTTTGCTTTACTGGCTCGATAGCGAGGTCGTTGTCCAGCTTGTGCATCGCCTGATCGGGTGACACGCCCGTGATATCTTCAGTGCTCCATGCGAAGACATCCGCGTGCCGAGTGAGAATGGTTTTTATTTCCTCGACGAGGCCGAGTGGTATACTGGTTCTGATCTTTAGCGTTTTGCCCTCTCCGACCGAGCAATCCATGACCGGCTCTATGGGGTTAGGGTTATAGCCCCTCATGTCCATCAGGTCGTCCTCCAAGTACAAAGCTGTTTGCGGTTGCGTTGCCTTCCATTGCAACTTTTAGGCTAGCATACGGTCTCCGAGGATTGTGATATGGTCGTCGTGGTGTGGCAGAGTCAGGCACAATTCAAAAACATTGACCGTGGCCTTTAGGGTCGCCAGTAGAGGCCTCCTGACGATTACATTGTAGGTAAGTGGGATGTCCACCACTACCCATTCGCCTATGCATTCCACCTTGATGCCGTTGGGGGCTAACATCGTCGGAAGGGAAATGATCCCTTTGATAGGAACTTCGATCTCAGACAACCCTACCAGAGGAAAGGTCCCCGCATAGAGGGCACTGCAGACGTTATTCATGGCTCATAGCGTTGTCCAGGTGATTAGATTCACCGAGCTCCCTGTGTCGACAAGCACTCAATGTACGTTGAAGCTAGCGATACTTACGGTGATGACAAGCACTTCTGAATGGTTGGTTCGGAGCGGGGGCTGCAGTATTAGGATCAGATCTGTCACTTTTCTCTTACGGGAGGTCTCTGGAGAGTCGTAGTGTGTCGGGGTCCCTTCTCAGATGACATGGATCTCCCCTTGAAACCTTGGTCCCGCTGCTTCGAGCTCTGCTCCCTCTGCTTGGGGAGCCTTGGGGGTGCACCCTGCTCCATGATTCTGTCTATCTCTTTTTGCAGCTGATGACAATTCTCCGTCGAGTGACCGGAAGACTTATGATACTTGCAGTATTATTTTTCGACGTGGGTCTTGCCCTTGTCTGCTGGTCAGGTCTGGTGTGTGTATCTTCTTACGGCGCGGTCGAATGAACCTCCTTTCCATGGGACGTGTCGCCTCTTTTGTCCGAGGTAACCGCTTCGATCTACGGGGGGTAGGGAAGGGGAGCCTCCTTCTTACAGCCCTGACCCCCATTGTGGGCATCTCCTGACACCTTGCTTTTCTCCTCTCTCCGAGAGTCCCCCCGGGCTTTGTCCTTCTCTGATTCTTCATAGCCTACAGGGCGATTGCAGTCGTCATACCGTACGAAAGTCTATGCCATAGTCATCAGTTCCTCGAAAGACCGAGGCATCTTCCTAAAACATTTATGCTTGAGGGGTTCGCAAGAGGTGTCCTTTGTGAGAGCATCATGTGCTTCTAGGTTGAGCCCTTTGACTTGAGAGGCCATGTGATGGAATCTGGAGAGGAAATTGCGTAATGGCTCGGTGGTTCGCTGCTTGAGGCCGTCGAGATCGGAACTAATCTTTCTTACTTTCGCGTCCGCGGCGAACCTTGAGAGGAAGAGTTCTTTCAAAAGATTGGAAGAGTCGATGGATTCGGGCGCCAGTCCCCGATACCATTCTTGCGCGCTCGCGGAAAGCATAGTGGGAAAAACTTTGCACATGATGTCATCATCTTTGGAGTAGAGGTTGATGGTGCTCATAAAAGAGGCCACATGGTCATTGGGGTCTTCGGTTCCCGAATACTGCGACAGGCGAGGAGCCTTCCAGTCTCGTGGAAACCTCGTCTCGATGATTTGCTGCACCAACAGAGTTTTGCTGGACGTGACGCTCCCTCACATGACTCCTCCGAGTGCCCGCTTGTCTAGGAAACGTTGAATCTTCAGCTCTAATAGATCTTCACCGGTTGCAGCCGTCAGAGACTCGGAACCTGCGGCCCTACCCACTGGTAGTGTATTCGGGTTCTCTGGTGGTACTTCAACGGAAGCATTCGGGATAGTAGGTCCCCATGCGACTGTGCTTGCTTGTCGTGGCTCTGTGGCCTCCGTGAGGTACTGCCAGTTTTAGTGTTCTCCTCTTGCAGGCTTCTTTACTGCTCTATGATCTTCATCTGAGCCGCCGTGTGTACGGCCCGAGTAGTCTAGAAGCTGCGTATCGCGCTGAGAAGCTGCGAGGTGTTGTACGCTTCGTCTTCCGCTGGGTCAACCTCCTCCATCAAGGGGGCCAGGTTCCTTGGGGATATTGGAAGAGCCGGTGTAGACCGCATTTCATTCGTCATGGAGCTAGCTGCTCCGGTGACCGGTTCTCTTGCTAGGGTAGATTCAGTTGGTGTTTGCATTTTTCCAAAGTGTTGAGGTCACTCGTAGTCCACCTTCACCGCACCAAATAATTAGGTAACGAACTACAGTGGCCCGATAAGCTCTTCGACGCCTTGGGTCCTTCGAGTATCATCCCTGTGCGGGGAGCGGTCCCTGCGGATACTCCGACGATCAAGAAAGTTAGTTGTTCAAAGGTGTTAGCTAAGCATCTATTCGAAGAACAAGTGTGAGAGTATCTCCCTTTACCTTAATTCAATGAGCGTATTTATAGGCCTCTGTTAGTGGGCTTGGGCCTCCACCAGTATTCTTAGTGGGCTTAAATGGGCTTGTTTCACATACTTTATCACATCATTTTATCACTATCACTAATTAGTAACAAATCACAACCATATGAATAAATGTAAA
Organism: Euphorbia lathyris; assembly: GCF_963576675.1. NCBI lineage: Eukaryota > Viridiplantae > Streptophyta > Magnoliopsida > Malpighiales > Euphorbiaceae > Euphorbia > Euphorbia lathyris. Next base: position 41,522,950 of record NC_088917.1, on the reverse strand, counting down.
TTTTAAAATAAAAAATAAAAAATATATAATATTTTCTATGAGTTGGACAAAAGAAATTCAAATATTTTGTCAAATAAAAATATTAATCTTCATTTCTATTATTAAATAAAAAAACATCATTTTTTAGAATTAAGGAACAATATCTATATCTATATGTTAACGATATTTTCGAAATATCCCAATTTTCAATCTTAATATGTGTTTGCGAGGATTAAAAATGGTAAAAATAATGTGGATGTGCCACATAAGCTAATTCTCAAAAGGCAAAATGGTAATTGAATAAAATAAATAAATAAATAAAGTGCGCCTAAATTACTTGAATTCTAAACGAAAAGCGATTGACGACCGTTGCAAGGATTGAAAATAAAAACAACACTCTTGGATCCCGACGTTACTTGACGGGTCGGTCGAAAAAACAATTTTTTAAGATAAGTATAAAAAATAAAGCAATAAAATGACACAAATATATAAATTTGTAATTTTCTTTTATATTTTTATTGATTTTGTAGATATTTTTCAATGTTTTTATATTACAAATAAGCATAAAGCATGAAAATTACAACTTAATAAACAATAACTTTAAAACTAGAAATACAAATAAGTCGTAAAAAAACAATATGTACGGGGTTAAATAAAATTAACAGATCTCTTTGACGTTGTTGGGATGCGTGAAAATGAGGATTGGGACTTTGGAAACTCGTCTCGGTGGCTGTAGTGTTTTCCGAAAAATTCTGGGTGAATTTAGAGCAATTTAGAGAGTTCGGGAACTTGACCAGTAATTTATATTCTGCGTTGAATTGACCATAAAGAATGATGAAGTTGTGGTTTGAGTACCGATGGTGATTTGCACAGGTAGAACCCCGTAGGTTTTGGCAATTCCCCCAGTGAAAGTTAAGATAGAAATTTCTGACAATATTATGTCGTCTTTAGATTTCCAAAGAGCTAGAGTCATCTTCATTGGCATAATATTAACCGTTTAACTGTTATCAACTAGGACTCTCGATAAAGGTTTGCTATCAACGTGTGCTTTGACGTATAATGGCTTAATATGGCGTGTCATCTTCGGAGTGGGTTTGTCAAAATAAACCCGCTTCATCCAATCTTCCGATGAAGATTTGATTGTGACGACACTTCATCGGTTTTCTTGAATCTCATGTTTCTCCTCATTTGGATCTTCACTTCTAAAATTTATTGGTAAAATTAAAGAAGTAGCAGCACACCCAACTTGGATAATGAAATCTCCAACATGGATTTCCACTTTTTTCTTTCGAACTGTTGTTAGAATCGACACTAGACAAATCTGTTTCATTTTTTCTTCTTTTTTCTGCCTCTCTCTTTCTTATTCTTTTTTTTTTTTGCATTTTTTGAGAGAGGTTGTGGGAATTTTTTTATGTTGATTTTACGAGCCACTTTCCGATAAGAACTTGCACCAGTGGAGTAATGAAGCATGGTTTGTCTTGGTTTGCGCCACTTTTATTTTTATTTCTTGGCTTTCGTTTTCTCCGGGGCTTTTCTTTTTCCTTGGCGGTTGCAAAAGTGCCTTTCGGTACCCGAATTTGCTTTGTCTTTGGATGGTCGTGGCACCCTCTTTGCTATGGACATCACGCCTAGGAGGTGGCATCTTGATGGAAGTTGCATTTGCCATTGTGGCAGCTCGAAATGGATCCTCACCAATCAACATGATCTCTTTCTTTTCGGAAAATTTAAGTACGCCTTTGTTTATTGTATCCTGCACATTATTCTTAAAAACAAGGCAAGATTGTATGTTATGGCTCCAACTATCATGATATAATTTTTCCACGGGTGTCATCTCTAGATGGAATGACGTGTCCATATGGTAAGGTAATAAAACCTTCTTTTAGAAAATAATCAAACAGTTCCCCTGTTTTAGAAACATCAAATGTGTATTGCACATTTGTATTATGCTTAAACATTTCGGCAGTTTTTGGAATTTTTGCTAGCATTGAACAAATGCGGGAGCCTGTTCTAGTTAACTCGGCTATAACAACCTCATATATTTCATTGGTTTCTATCTCTTGATGGTAACTATCTACAGAATTTTTCTTCCTATGATTATCCTCACGCATTAATTCTTCATATTCTGACACTTTAACAACAAGTTTGTAATAATTACAAAAATCAATGCCTTGGAATTTTTTCCTATTTTCAAACTCTAAGCCATGTTAAGCAATTTTAACAAATTCTATTTCAGAAATATTAACTCGATATTTATGCCTCCTTTTCTTGAAACGATTAATAAAAGCTTCAACGGACTCACCTTGGCGTTGAACCATACGAGATAGTTCAACGACACATACCTCGGGCTCAGTTCGGTAAAACTATGCATGAAATAATTATTCCATGTGTCCCCGACTTCTAACGGATTCAAGTTGCAACATCATATACCATCAAAAAGTCAGTCCAGTTAATGATATGGGGAACAAGCGGAAACGAAGCATATCGAAGTCTTGCTCCGCGCTAATCTCGTTGCATTAGAATGAAAATCGAGCAATGTGCTCGATGGTGGATTATCCATTTTCACCTAAAAATAAGGTAAATTCTGGAATCTTGAAATTATTAGAAAACGGATAGCGCTGGTTGAACTTCCTAGGGTATGCCTTCTGAAATTCCAGACGGTAAACTTCACGGACTCTGGGTCCATAAATTTCCTACACAATATTTGAAGGAAAATAGACAAGCCTAGGCGCAGCGGAATAATAAAATTTTATCTATTTTATCTATTTCCCTTTTCCAAGATCTATTAATTGTTATTTCATATAAAGAGGGGTAGAATGAAATACCTTTTCTGAAGAACTATCTACAGTTGCAAACGAAGTGCCCACAACTCTTAATCCGTGTATCACGAACAACAAAAGAAACAACACAGAAAAGAATAACTAATTAGTAATCAACCTTAATAATAGCAATTGCAATGATTGCCTCTAACAGAAATCGATACGAGATCAAAGAGAGAGTAAGAAAGATTGTAATTAGCCGAGACAAAAATGGAATGATTCCTCCTCCTTTCTTGTGTGTGTTCGGTGAAATATGGGATTAGGGAGTCTATTTATAGACTTCTCAAAACCCTAATCCCAGTTGTGTTAGGTAATTAATTAATTAGAATCTTATTCGGAATAGGATTACTAATTAGATAATTAAATAAACAGTTTATTATTATCTAAATAATAACTAATTATATCTATATAATATTATTAATCAAATTAATAATTTAATTATTGTTATGGATAATTAATTAGAGTTTCAATCACATTAAAATCTCTAATTAATATTATCAGATAATCATTTAATTTAATTCACAATTATAATCTAATTTATAATTATTAATCAAATTAATTTATCCCTAATTTAACTACAAATTTCGGCCCATATATAGTGTCTCACTAATTACATTTTCGTCCTTTGTTTCCAAGTCCCATATGCGACCATTAGGTCCTTTATTGCCACTAGCCGTATATATCCTTTGAAATTAATTCATCATGATTAATTCCAACATATATACAACGGAATACGGTCGCGAGCTGTTACTAGCAGAACCTATGATATTCCCCCAGAGTAATTAAGAAGTCAGGTTGATAACTGACGTTAACCTTTCTGCATTAGGTACAGTATAATACGATCCTTCATCAACTATATCATGTCAGTCAATTCCTTATAACCATGGAACGTGTCAAGGTTACATATAACGAAGAGTCCGGTTTTACTTGTACAGGTTGAATTCACTCTGAAAGATAAGTTAAGTGAAATATCTATTTCTACTCTTAACTCTATCACCTTGCAAGGATTTCAGTTAATTCACCACAAGCGGCCATTTGGATATATCTCCCACTTATTGGGAGTGACGAATGCTCAATCTGACATTAACTATTCTGCAATTACTTTGTGTGATACCAAACCCTGCTCTCACACACCCCAAGCTCTCACCTGTTGGATCGTGCTCGCACAGAATCAAAGTACCAGACTCCATAATCCAGAATCACTAATTAACGAATGTTTGAGTCTGAGGATTAGTTATACCTACTAATACCAATGAGATGAACAATTGACACATTAGATAAATCAATCCATACTGTTATCTCAAGTCGGGTCCCAATCCTAATGAACTCCTTCACCAGATCCATGTAACTGTCTAGATATCTAAATATCCAAAGCTTGTGAGATCAGCTTTCTATCTCGACAGAAAACATTGTTACATGCAAGTCTCAACAGTAATATGCCAACCCCTATAACATATTACTTGACTTGGGTTGATTTTAAGTCTATTGGTATATTATAAAGTATAGTCTCACTTCATGCTTGTATGAACACTTTATAACTATTTAAATAAACTTAGGATTACTTTCTTTGTGAAAGATTTGTGCCTTTATATATAGTTACATTTTAATGCTATATATCTGATTAAACAAATGACTAAATAAACAATTTATTCATTAATATTTATTTCCTAAAATAATTGTCTTTAGGACACTAAACTCCAACAATATTTTGAATGCATTGCCTATCGTCTGCTTCGTTATAGATTTTGTTTCTCGCACCTGAAAAACAACTTGCATTATTGTTATCTCATGAATTTCTGTGAACATTTTCATGAATATTATCACGATTGTTAAGCGGTCATGATTCCTCCATGTGCCCCCCGAACTACGAGCTTTATTGTCTTTGTAATGCTTTAAGTGAGTATTGGGTCCTGTGGTAGACCTAATATGATGTGCAACAGTTGGTACCAAAAATTGCTCTGAGGTTCTTCGATCTCCTCGCTTATCGAATCTTAAGTTTTCTTCGCGACTAGACGAAGGTCTACGTCGCTCGCCTTGGGGATTACTATCCTTGATGGTTTCTGAAACATGATAAGAATTAAAAAATTTAGCAAATATTTCTACACATCTATCCGAGATTCTATTAACCTCTTCGGTGAGATTATTAATCCTCGTTTCTATAGAGGGCTGCCTCAAAGATCGGAGTGTCTCAGCTTGAGCCCTAAAATTTGGTGACATCTCGGCTATGAGCCTTTCTAGGTTGCGCATACAGGTCTCTGGTTTCGCAAAAAATGTATCGGAGTCCAATTGTTGTTTTGACGTTTGATGAATGCCTTCTAATTGGCTCACAGTCTCGGCAATATAGCCTTCGGGTACTCTTGCGTTGACATTTGCATCTTTATTTCTATTCTGATTTTCACCAGACTATGGAACGGATAATTCTCGACCTGTATTTTTCTTGGGTGACATCTTAAACAACAAATGATATAAAAAAGTTTTTTAAAATTTTTAGCAAAACTTAAATAATTATTTTTGGTCCTACTGGGTGTGCTAAAAATTGTTAGCGATATTTTTGAAATATCCCAATTCTCAACCTTGATACGCGAGTATGGGGATTGAAAATGGTAGAAATAATGCGGGCGGGACAGAGAAGCTGGTTCTCGAAGAGTAAAGTGGTAAATAAATAAATACGCCTAAATGACTTGAATTATAAACAAAAAGCGATTGACGACCGTTACAATGACTGAAATTAAAAACAACAGTTTTGGATCCCGACGTTGCTTGACAGGTCAGTCAGAAAACAATTTTTTAAGATATGGTACCAAAAATAAAAGCAAAAAGATATAAATTTTTATTTTTTTATATTTTTATTGATTTCATAATTTTTTCAATGTTTTTGGATTACAAATATAAGCATAAAGCATGAAAATTACAACTTGAAAATGAAACTTCAAAGAGAGGAATATCAACAAGTCATAAAAAATAATATGTATGAGATTAAATGAAATTAACCGATCATGTTGACATTGTTGGGATGCGTGAAAATGAGACCTGAAACTTCGGAAACTCGTCTCAGGGACCGTCGCATTGTTCGGGTAATTTTGAGCGAATTTGGTGCAACTTAAAAAATTCAGGAAGCAAAACAGCAATTTTCTATTTAATTCAATAATCAGCGGCACTTTCTGGACAAAATTAGTGGTTTCGTGGGACTTTGGTGCTCGATTTCGAAGACTGTAGAGATCCGATTTGAGCAAAATGAAAGCTAATATTTAAAGTTCGTGTGCAATGGAATGGTCTGGAATTGGAATCTCGGAAAAATATCGAGTAAGAGTTCGGAATAAATTTTGAAAATTGCTCTAACAGAATAGTTGTTTGATGGTTGTAAAACCAAAAGCTTGATTCTGCGTTGTGGGTGCTACTTTCAAGACGGTGTTGAAAGTTATAGAAAGTTGTTTTTTACGAAATAAAAACTTGGATTTCGAGATTGGATGTAACTTGGAACCTATTGAGTTTTTAATGTTTTTAATGCATATAGAATTATGATGACAATTTATGTGATCTACAATGTTTTAAGGAAAAAAAAAGTTGATGGATTAGGTTTGATAACAATTTAATCTTTGTAAGAAATTAGTTAGATGATTTTATTTGAAAAGATGATAGTATTTTTTTAAAATAGTATTATTAGTATTTTAAAAATATAAAAAAGTATATTTTGAAAGATATATAGATTATCTCCTCCCGAAACACCTGCTTGCTGGCTTGCTTGCTATATTATACATACTTGCTTGCCCTGCCCATGCAATGCATGGGATGTCTTATAATATTTTGGTAAAAAAGAAATTCAAACAATGACTTAAAATTATAATAATCAATATAAAAAAACTTACATATTATAATTCTGATTTATAGATTTTGTGAGAATTTCATTGCATAGTTTTTTTTACACTTTCATCCGCATCCCGACTTGATTGGGTAATTTGATGACAATTAAAACAAACAAACAAAAATCTAACTTAAATGAATCAAATGCTATTAAATTTGAGTTTTTTTTTTTTAACAACCCAAGTAGATATTACTAATTAAATGTTAAAAGTACATATACACTATTAAAAAGTCCCAGAAATGAAACAAATTCAATTGCTAGTGCTTGGTAAAAAATAAATGTTCTAATATTCACATCACGTTAAAGAGATAGTCGAGAAAGCATTGCTAATGTTCTAACATATTTTCTATCAGTGAACTTAAACCATTGCTATCTGTAATAATAAAAATAAGCAGCTGCTAAGGATGTTGAGACAGGTAGATAACTGCTAATAGGTCTTTATGGTTTACTTAATTGTAAGAATAATTTAGGAATAACCTTGCATATATATTTATATTTCTCTTAAATAAATCATATTCATTGTAGTCGTTTCGATGTATTTTTCTCTATTTACATATGCTTGTTTATCCTAACAACAAATGTTTTTTACCTTCTTGGCTTCTCCGAATTTCAGAAAGAACTCGAATAGATTGATTGAAACCTTTGAATATGTTGAAACTTAGAACTCACTTTCTTATCTTTACATAATAAAATTGCACGAATCTTAACAAAATTTTCCCAATCATCATATGCACATACCTAAACTAAAATGGAAACAATTCTATTAACTTTTATGGGAAAAGTTACGAATCAATAGATGTTTAACCATCATTGAAAATTCACAAACGACTGGAGGAAGTATATAACTTTCATTGGGGTCATCCATATATGTATTAACCATTGTTATCTGAAACCTGCATTAATAATAAATGTATCTTTGAATATTGATTACACACATTATTGTCATAATGTAAGCATATCAGCAAAAAAAAATGTTGCAACTTCAACTTCTTATTGATTGCAAGAAAGTTCAATGTACAACTCAATGTTATACACATTATCTATATCTTTTCTTATCCAATATAGCACACATACATTAATCAAAAACCTTTTGTAATAGAGTTAAATCTAGTCTAATTTAATGTTAATCATGCTGAAATGGCAATATGCTACCAGTAAATAGAAAAAACGATGGCTTTTCTCAATTATAGGGAGTACTTAGCAGAATATGAAGAAAACACCTAAGAATAATAGATGTTAAAATGATTGAAATTGATATCTAAGCAACTGATATGGCTCTTGAATGAGAAGATTGGAAGCTTTACCCGCGCCCACAATACTTCATAATTATAAAAATAGATCCTTTCAACTATCAACAGTGTTGCTTTAATCAAAAGAGGAAAAAATGAAACAAAAATGAATAATCCACAAAATTCATTACAAAATGTACATTAGAAACCTTAAGAGTTGCAGATCAATTCAATTCTAGGAAGATCAGAATTTGACATACATAGTCAGCATGCATATCTAATAGGAGATTAAAAGCAAGTGGGAATCAGTTTGCGTGAGAAAAAATCTAAAACTACCACAAAACTGCAAAGATAGAATTATACAGCAAAGATTGAAAAGTATCATATGCCAAATTGAATTGAATACCGAATTACTCATTTTCTTGAAAAGAAGGATATATATACAATTAAATGAAAAAATATTTAAACAATATCACACAAGAAGCGACCATATATTATAAAATGTCACCTTAAAACCAATGGTGCAAATAAAATAATCAAGTTTCTAACTGCACTAAACTCCTATAAAATAAGTTATACAGAAAATACAACAAATTGAATCTGATGGGGGTATATTCTCACCAGCTGAACATGCTGTTCAATTGATTCTGATTGGTAAATTTCATGGCTTTCTTTTTGCTAAGAACTATTTTAGAAACTTGATGGACAATAATGACATATGACAAATGTAAATTGAAACATAAAAAGACTTAAAAGAAAGAAAGAAAAATGATGCAGCAAATGAAAACTAACTAACAATGATTAAGAGCAAGTGTCCAAGTCCAAGACGCTTGGATTGATAGAGGAAAATGAAAGAAGCTTTTCATCATTTTCCAGCACAGCCATGATTTTTCTTCCAAACTTATAAATGCTTCAATTCCATCTCTTTCTCTTGTGTCTATCAAAACAATCAGATTCTTCAGGTTCCAACAAATTGTGTCTATCAATTATTTTGCTAGAGCTGTTCAGGCGCTCCAAAGAAAAAGAAAGAAAAAAGGAACTCCATATGATAGAGTTTCATTTTATTCAGTAAACTGGGAACCGTATATATCTAAGAGGGGAAACTTGATTTTTACGAATTGCAGTCAAATACAGCAATTACAGTAATACTCTTTTGAAAAATAAATTATATACCTTTGGGATTTGATAAACTAATTAAACATGAAATTAGAAAAAGAAAAGACACTGATGAAGATTTAATTGAAGAGAAGATAACTTACATGAATTTCTTAAGATTGAGGGATTTCATTATTGATTCGCAAAAAAGAGAGATTGGAAGGTGAGACCTGAATTAAGAAAGGGAAAGTAAAAACGTGAGAGGATGACAATGAGGACTTAAAAAAAAATCAGAAACTGCAGTGTGAACTGAATCAAGAGAGAGAACGGCTAATAGCTGATTAAAGTTTAGAACGTGAAAGGAGCAGTAATTTGTTTAGAACGTGAAAGAAGGAGCGGTTTAAAGTTTAAATTGGATGATGATAATCTAGGGATAAGACTAATAGTTGTAAAAGGAACTAAACAACACGTAATAACTAAGTAGAAAATAAAAATTAAAATAATTCAAAACAATTGATAAAATTACACATCAGCTAAATGTTAAGGTTCTGCCAAGTGGCTGCTGTAGTATCCAGCTTTTAATAGTTATATAGATATAGATTTTTCTTAGGGGAATTTATCAAAATGCTCATATTGTGTTTGTTTTCATTTTTCCAACTGTTTTTTTCTATTTTTAACAAAAGATAAAAGTGCTTTTATCATTATGTTTAGTAAAAAAAATCAAGGGTGTTGTTATACCTAACCACCAATTCCCATCCCTAGCCCCGTGAAATGACGAAACTGCCCTTATTATTTTAGTCTTTGTAAAAAAAATTCTCTCTACGAAACGCGGGCGTGTGGCTATCACATGCCTCACCACGTGGTGAGGCGTGTGACTATCATGCCTCACCGCGTGGTGAGGCGTGATGTTCATATGTCCATGTGTGATTTTTTATTTCAATTTTACATTTTAATTATTATTATTCTAAACAATTATAATTATTATAATTATTCTAAAAAAATTCTAAATATTATAATTATTAACATTATAATTTGAATTATAATTATTAACATTATAATTAAATAATATACATGAAGTATCAAATATGTATTAAAATGTATCAATAAGTTCTAAAAAATTCTAAATATTAAAAAATTACAACAAGTCAATTCGTTCGGTTCCATTCCTCCAAGTGTGTGATAGATTTAAGAAAGATTGTTCACCTGTCCACGTGTGATTTTTTTCCAATTTTACATTTTAATTATTATTATTCTAAACAATTATAATTATTCTAAAAAATTCTAAATATTATAATTATTCTAAAAAATTCTAAATATTACAAAATTACAACAAATCAATTCGTCCGGTTCCATTCCTCAATGAATCGGTGTGTGATAGATTTAAGAAAGATTGTTCACATGCTCATGTGTGAATTTTTTTTCTAATTTTATATTTTAATTATTATTATTCCATGGATCGGACGAATTGACTTGTTGTACTTTTTTAATATTTAGAATTGTTTAGAACTTATTGTTTTTAACACATTTTAATACATATTTGATACTTCATGTATATTATTTAATTATAATTTTAATAATTATAATTCAAATTATAATGTTAATAATTATAATATTTAGAATTTTTTAGAATAATTATAATAATTATAATTGTTAGAATAATAATAATTAAAATATAAAATTGGAAAAAAAAATTCACACGTTTTGGACATGTGAACATTATGCCTCCACCACAGGTGGGCGTATGAACATCACGCCCCACCACAGGTGGAGGCATGTGAACATTATGCCTCTACCACAGGTAGGGCGTATGAACATCACGCCCCACCACAGGTGGAGGCATATTGTTCATATGCCTCCACCTATAGTGGGGCGTGATGTTCATACGCCCCACCTGTGGTGGAGACATAATGTTCACATGCCTCGACACCGAAAATTTGATATTTTAAAAATCATTCGATTTTACTATAAACAACCGTAAATAAAACATATTTTCGAACAAAATTACGTGTCATTTCCCATGTTTTTTCTTTACCAAATTAGTCTGGATTAGATTTTAGAGAGTTTTGAGTTTTTTAGAGGATTTGGGAATTTGAGATGATTAGTGAATTTGTTGTAAGTGCAGTTTCGTATTTTCACGGGACTAGAGGTGGAAATGGTGTCTTGGTTTAGTAATCCACAAAATGAAACAGCCTAATAAACACCTAACAACAAATCGTAATATGTGAAACAAATAGCACATAAGTGTCCGTTTTTTTAGAACTACTTTTTACCTTTTAGTTCTAAACATCACATAAAAAGTGTTTGATAAAATCTCAAAACAGTTACTTTTACAAAAATCCAACTACAAACCTCATTGTTGTGTGTGTAGTTTATATAAAAAAATATTATACTTTTTAATATCATTTATATCTATTCGTCTCTTTATTTTTTTAACTTTTTGTTGTTTGGCATTTATTCTCTGTTTTTTTTTAATACATAAAAATTTAGGTAAGGGTAGGTCTACCCACTCCCAAGGTCAGGATAAACCACAGACCTCGATGAGAGTTTTGCAGTGGAATTTACAGATCACCTACCAATGAGGGCTAAATTTTGATTATTAATATTATTTTTGTGTTTGACTTCTATCATTTTCATTCTCTTTCATTTGATAATTTTAGTTTGATTTCATTTTATTTTAATCAATTTTATGCATTAATTAGTTAAATTTTGAAAAAAGGTGGAATCAGATGAAATTTAATGAAGTTAGATTAAATTCAATAAAACTGGATGTCATTGGTTTAAATTTTTTTTAAATGATTGAAATAGTGTGAAATTAGTTGAATTTGTTTTTTGATATGGTATATATAGATTAACGTTTAATATTTTTGCATTATATAATATATTATTTTGTTCGTCTATGATACAATTTAAAAAAATCCATTCATTTCAGCTATAATTAAATTTGTTTGTTTAAGTTAAACTTGTTTTAACTTAAACATATTTTCTATCAAGTTGGAGTAGAGGTAATAAGCATATCCATACATTATTTTGATTTTGAACTTTAGAATCTTATTATTCACAAGTGTTTGATATAACTATTCATTCTGTGAAAAATGATCCTTAAAAGACATGTACTGGTTACTCAATTATGGATAGACTTGTTTTTTAAACGGATGTTTCAACTACTCCTAGAGCCGATAAACTGTAATAAAGGATATGGTAAAACCTTTCTTCTTTTTCACTTCATAATTCAAAATGCATCCATTCGTAGTGAAATATCTGAGAACTTGAGTAAAATAAAGCAGCAACTAAATATAGAAAATAAGTTGTACAATGAGGCCAAGCTCTCTGTTGAAAATATGCTACTGTCTGTCTCTCTTTCTTGGCTTCCCCCATTAGTTCAAAGAAAAAGCACAACACAGAATGATCAGTTAGTTCCTTTTTATTTCCAAAGCTTCCGCAATGACATGTTTTTCTCTGTCTCCTTCTTCATCACCTTCGCTACCGCCATCTCAAAATCCTCCTGTGTTACATGCACCCTTCTCTCCCTAAGTGCAAACATTCCTGCTTCTGTGCATACAGCCTGTCAACCACAATAAACACACCCAGCTACTTCAGCCTATTTTCTGATCTATAACCGTAACTAACTTCTTTTCTTTTTTTTATACCCAACTCTCCTAATAAATCACTCATGTACACATCCAGTTAAAGGAATTCAAGTTCACTTATTATATGCTTAATCCTATTTACTCACTCTTTGTGGCCAAGATCCTCTCCTCCACCTGTATCATGGTGCTTAGAAACTGCCTATACTGCAGACAGATATCTATGACATTTCAAATATCGGAATGCACACATCTAGCATGCGCAAGCCTAAGATTCAATTCTGAGACTAAAGTTACAAGCATCATATACAATATCTTAATTCTGTGCGGACAAAAAATACCTTGAGCTCTGCACCCGAGGCACCGTTCATCTTTTCAGCAATTTTCTTCAGATCAATCCCACGCATCAAGTTCATTCTTCTTGAATGAATTTTCAAGATATCCAGACGTGACTGCAAATTCATTAATTCGCACATCAACTCTCTGAGCCAGCTGGAGAGATTAACAAATAAAAAGAAAACCAGTAATAATGGATGTACCTCTTCATTAGGATTTGGAAATTCTATCTTCCTGTCAATCCGTCCAGGCCTAAGGAGAGCTTGATCCAGAATATCAATCCGATTAGTAGCCATCAAAACCTGTTTCAAAGCAGCCAAAACATATTAGTATGAAAGGGTATAGCAAAACCAACATTCCATTCTTCTGAAGGTATCAATTTTACTTTGATCTTGTTTGATGCTTCAAATCCATCCAACTGATTGAGAAGCTCCAGCATAGTGCGCTGCACCTCACTGTCGCCATTTCCACTTCCAGATTCCATTCTAGCAGATCCAATACTATCAATTTCATCCATGAAAATTATAGATGGAGCATGTTCCCTGCAGAAAAATCACCAAAAGTAAAAGATTTCAAATGGAGAGCAGAATGCGTAAGCAAGCAGGCCACTCCAACTTAACAGAAAAACAGCTAAAACTATCCACAACATATATTACATATATATTTGTCTCCTTTCTTCACAAGTTGCAACAAGCTGATATAAAAAAAAAAAAACACAGTTCATTTTGCTACATATCTCCCTTTTCATGATTTAGTTAATATTAGAGAGAAGTACACCCCAATGCCTACCGTAGTAAGCAAATCAAATTTTCAAACTAAAAAAAAAATTAAGTTGGGAAATAGATACCAGGGTTGAATATAAGAATGACAAACCATTTTCCCAAACTTGTGCATGATTATACTCATCCATCCTTGTTGAGTGAGTGAGTGAGTGAGTGAGTGAGTGAGAGAAGGAACAAACCTGGCCATGACAAAAAGTTCTCTGACCATTCGAGAGCCTTCACCTATGTATTTCTGAACCAATTCAGAACCAGAAACCCTAATGAAAGTACAATCGGTATGATGCGCTACTGCCCTAGCTAATAGGGTTTTCCCTGTACCAGGTGGCCCATAGAGAAGAACACCCTGTGAAGAGAGGGAGATAGATTTAGAACGTATTTTGCAAACCAAGAAATATATTAACAGATTAACAGCTCAATAACATTACTTTACCTTTGGCTGAGCAATTCCAAGACTCTCGAACAATTCAGGATGTTTAATTGGAAGTTCAATGACCTATACAAGTCAACAAAATGAGGTTAACATCAACACGGAAGCCATAAATGAACAATCAATACTCAATTAATAGAGAGAACAGATGCATATAAATTCTAAACGAACCTCCTTTATCTCCTTAATCTGTTGGTCAAGGCCACCAATCATATCATAAGTAGAATCTGGAACCTTTTCAACTTTCATTAGGTTGACCAATGGATCCACTTTGCTAGGCAAGATCAAATGAAGAACATAGCTGTCATTACGAAGGGCAACCCTTGTTGATGGTGTGATCTTTGTGATATCAATATTTTTATCAATATCAACCACATATTTCCCTTCTGGATGAACCTGGAAGTGAAAAAATAAAAAATAAAAAAACACATAATAGAGTTTTGTTTCTTGTTCTAGAATTTTTTTTTAAGAAGCTTCAACATAGCACACTAGAGATCCAAAATGCCAGGAATTCAGAATGTAAGATGTCACTTGCTGTAGTGGTTCAATGGCCCTTGGTCTCACAATGTCAAAGATACCAATAATGCTCTATCAGTATTCTAGACCAAAATAACAAAGTGAGCTGGAAATGAAATGTCACAGAATACTTGATAATGTATGACTAACAAACCAAACTTCATAAATAACATGAATTAAAATTAGTCTTACCCATGTAATAGTTCCCTGTTTATCAGAATCCTAAACAACCATTGTGCATACTTTGCAGAGACGATCAGGAAGAAAAAGATCCCTATTCTAAATTGTTTATTCGTATTAAACCATTAGTTATATTTATCAGCCACAAAATATGATTTGATGCAATGCAAACCAATATTTCCTTATCAATTCTGTAAGGCACAATAACTTGGTTCTCACAATGTCAAAGATACCAAATAATGCTCTATCAGTATTCTAGACCAAAATAACAAAGTGAGCTGCAAATGAAATCAAATTAAGAATACCTGATAATGTATGACTAACAAACCAAACTTGATAAATAACATGAAATACAATTAGTCTTACCCATGGCATAGTTTCCTGTTTATCAGAATCCCAAACAACCATTGGGCATTCATTGCAGACACCATCAGGAAGAAAAAAAAAAGGATGAAAAACTCTATTCTACATTGTTCATTCATATTAAACCATTAGTTAGATTTTTCTGCCCGAAAATATGATCTAATGCAAACCAATATTTCCTTATCAATTCTGTACGGCATAATGACTTGTTTCAAAAAGATACCCTACCATAACTATAGTTGTTAAAGGCACGCCTCGGGCTAGGCCCAGGTTAGGGCCTACGTGTCAGTGAGGCGGGCAATGTTCACCAGGCGTGCGCCTTGGGTGTGCCTTGTGTAGCCTCTTTCCCTGAGTGAGGCAAGTTTTAGGTTTTTTAGGGATTTAAAGTAGAATAAGTTGTTCTAATCCACAGGATATCTTTATGATGAAGGGCGTAAATTAGAAAAAAAAACAAATAAAAAAAAAAAGAAAAAAAGGAAAGAGATATGAAGACAAGCAAATCTGAAGGAGACAAAACGCAAAACTCGCAGCAGCCATCTCCATTCTTGCAAGCTGCGATTCTTTGAAGCAGCCATCTCCTCCATTATAGCACAACCAGCCAACAAATATTTTCAAGCTTCGTGATTAAGATTCTTGTTATTTGAGAGTATCTCTTGCATTTTAGATATGTCAAGTGTTATTATAATTTTATAAATTTTTTTTTTTAATTTAGTGTGCCTTGTGTCATTCAGGCGGGCGCAGGCGCCTAGCCTCCAGGACCCCTTTGTTCTTAAATAACTATGACCATAACAATGCCAGACAGTTTATCACAATCAAGATTCTTGAATTTCATGGTTCAAGACATTTCTCAAAACAGATTTATAGCAGTGAATTGCAATTCATACAAGAATATATTTATTTTTCCAAAATGGAAAGCTTCCAATAATTTCCAATCTTATAACATCCAAAAATGAACTAAACAAAGTTTACCAATATAACAATATATTCACAGGCAATAGCAATACACGTATGAAAAATAACAGGCCAGTAGGCAGAGGACTATCAATTTGAGTGTGAGATACCAGTTATATTTTTTTATGTCTGCATAACAAATTAACAATAAACATAACAGTCACAACAGTAAAAAAATGAAGAAAGAGAAACACAGTACCTTAACTAACACCTTATTTTTCCCCATTACTTTGACAACTTCACCAACATATGATCCAGGTTCCTGAAGCAACTGTAGTTCTTCTCTGAGCATTCTTACTGGCAACATAAGATATAATATATTAAAAAATAAAACTGAAGTTGACAAATTGAATAATTTCAACATACACCTTCATGAAGAAAATAAAAGAAAATGGTGAAAAGATGCACAAAGTATGTCTCAGAAAGTGCAGGCTACATACATCAGAATTGTACCCTTTAACAGAACCGAAAGCTAATGGAGTTCATACTTAAAAAAGGTGGTGCGGTTGAAGACAAACAGTTCCAAATACATTAATAACCTGCAATTTAGAGAGAATCTGCACTTCCACTTCTAAATGTACGGTTGTTGAACACTCCAAAAATACAAGAATATCTATGAACATGAAGCACTGTCAGACAGAAAAGTTGCTAATTCAGGTCTACACAACATAACCCTACCTTGTTTTGGCATGCATTGAGTCCAATAAAGTTGCAAAACCGTGCTGGTTTTTCTCAGGCAAGAAAAGTCCATCATGTTCACAGCAAAGCTCGGTGATTGATATTAAACCTAATTGAAGACTTGATATTAAACCTAATTGAAGACTTCTTTACAGCTTATGAGCTCAGGGATGCAGAACCCAGTTAGGATAAATTAAAACACTGATCATCAATTACAAGATCTTCTGTTTGCATAATTTTATTTTTGATTTTAACATCAGATTTTTGTTCTTCGTTTTCTTAACATGTTTTTTTTAATATAATACAAAATCTACACCTTTACCAAAAAATATCGAAATTGATAAAACTCTAGTTACGAAACTAATATGCAAACAAAACAAAACCCCTAATATCCAATTCAATCGAGAAGAAAGGCAAAACCGTAAAACCTAGATTCAATAACATAAAAGATTAAACAAAATCATAAAGTGAAGAAAAAGAAGTGAAATTTCGAGCACATACCCCTGGAATTGAGCTCATTACGCTGGGCCTCAAGACGATTAAGATTGTGAGTCTTTTGTCGGACAAGAAGCTGGAGCTCATGGATATGTTGGAGATAGTATTGCCTGAGGCCTTCCCCTTGCTTCCCGGCGCTCTTGGCAGAGCAGGTCTCCTCAACGATCATCGACTCTGGTTGTTTCGTCTCTACTCCAACTGTCGCCATTATTGTGAGATTTGGTTGCAGGTTTCGGTGATGAAATGAGATTTTAAGTTTTCTTTGCGAACAAGTCTGAGAGATATGCGAGTTTATCGGCTCTAGGAATTGAATGATATATGGACCTTTTATGGACCTAAGCCCGTTTGGATGCCCAACTCCTTTGCAATCTTTAGGATATTTTATTAAGTAAATATAAAATGAATATAGTTTATAAATTATGAGATATATATATATATATATATATATATATATATATATATATATATATATATATATATATATATATATATATATATATATTTTTTTTTTTTTTTTGTAGGGTTTAAGATTTATGAATTGGGGGAGTAGGGCGTTCTCTCTCCTTTCCTTTCTCTTTTCTAGATCTCTTCCGCCTCCCTCCCACCTCCTCCGCCTTATGCTGCTTCTTCTCCCCCACCCTTCTTAAACCGTCGTCTCTCCTCGTCTGCCTTTCTCTCCTCTGCTATCTCGTTGAGGAGGAAGAAGGAAGCTTGTCTTCCTTCCCTTCTTCCTCCTCCTACCGTTTTTGTTTTTTCTTTTCTCGTTTTCCTTTTGTTTGTGTCAGTTTTTTAGTTGGATCTTATATATTTTATCGTACATCTGAATCCATTTGAACTGCGTCTGTTGGCTAAACTTTTTATTTTTGTAACTTTTTCTGTTTTAGCAAGGACAGAAACGGTTGATCTTATCCGTAGATCACTGGATCTACATGGTTGCAAAAGAAATGACTTAATCTGAATGTTCAGAATCGTTCAAAGGCTGAAGATTGGACTACAGTTGCTTTGCGGCGAATTTGGAGTTACGATCTATATATGGTTCAAATGTTGTTTATTTTTAATGTACCTTTAATGACTTTTTTTGCTTTTAATAGTCATTTTCTTACTTTTAATAGTCATTTTCTTGCCATCGTGGACTTTGTATTAGGTTTAGTCTATATGTATGTAAGGTTTTATTCCTTACTTGTCTCTTGTGCACTTGCAATGTTATGATTTAATGAAATATTAGTATTATTATCAAAAAGATTTATGAATTGGTTCTACATTTTTTTAATTTGAGTATAAAATTATATATTATTATAATATATAAGAAAAACTGACATATTTATAATTAAGTTTGATAGTATGATTTAGGCTTAATACATCATTTGCCCTCTGAGCTTGTCCAAAAAGCTTTATTGGTCCCTGAACTTTCAAAAGTGTTTCAATAACCCCCTCAACTTGCATAAAATGGTCAGTTAGCCCCCTAAATTTGCGTAAAATGTAATTAATTAATCACTCAATTGTAAAAATGCAAGTTAATGAGGAAGATATATTTCACGCATCTAAAAATGTTATTACATAATTCAAAAATAGATCAAAAAGGAAATTCTTACTTGCTCAACTATAAAATTTATCTTCTCTAATATTAGAACCACATGCCCCAATCTTGGTCGTTTTACCTTTTTTTAAGATGCGTGCAATACATCTTCGCATTTAACTTACTTTTTTACAATAAAGTGATCAACTGATTACATTTTGTGCAAGTTTATGGGGCTAACTGAACATTTTATGCAAGTTGAAGGGCTATTCGGACACATTGAAAGTTAAGAGGACCAATCAAGTTTTTTGAACAAGTTCAGGGGACAAATGATGTATTAAGCCTGTGATTTATTTATAATTGTATATTTATGGTATTAATGTAAAAAGCTCTTATTATTTTATTTGTATTAAATTAATTTTTATTCTTAATTTTAATATTAATTTTCACTTTAAATTTTTAAGCTATTTACAATATGAAATTTTAAATAAAAAATTAACTAAATCAAAGATAAATTGACGTCATTTTATAACAAATGTAATTATTCTACTCATAAGAAAATATAACATCTTCACACAAATAATTACGAATTTACGATTTAGAAATACAATGGAGGAATTTGCCCTAAATGGCAGTCAATAGCACATGCAACTTGCCTGGTAATACGACAACACAAATCCTTCCAAAAGATTTGTTCTTTAGATCTAATTACACATTGTGGAAGAACACTATGAAATTTTTTATCCAAGCACAAAGCATGAGCGACTGGCTAACAATAGTCAAAGGCCCTTATGTTTCTGCTGAGGTAGTAAAAGGGGTAACAGTTGCCAAGTCGAAAGACAAATGGGCCAACGATGACCTTAAGAAGCTATAAGCTAATGTTTTGGCTATAAATATGCTTCACCGTGCTCTGGATGCTGCAAACTATAAAAAAATCTCAGGTTGTGAATATGCCAAGAAATATGGAATAAGCTAGAAGTGACCTATAAAGGTATGCACTATCAAGGTAAAGGAATTAAAAATCAACCAGAACATGAGATTATATGAATTATTCGAGATGTAGGAAGGTGAAGGAAACTCTGACATGAATGCAAGATTCACCAACATAATCAACGAGCTTAAGAGACTGGGAAAAGCATTCTCAGAAGAAGAGCAAGTCAAGAAGATCCTTATAAGCCTTCCGAAAGTTGGCAAGCCAAGAAAAAGACTATTGAGGGAGCTCAAAAGTTGACAACCTACAAGTATGATGAGCTTATCAGATCTCTGCTTACTCACGAAATCTCCATTAAAAACTGTTAGGCGAATTCTACAAGTGCACGGTTTCGCTTGTAGTAATAAAAATATCGATCTCATATGGAACGTATGATAATTTGATTAGAGATTATTGTCTTGATTACATTCGTTTTCTTGAGGTTTATAGGGAATAATTAATGGTTTAAAATGGTTTAAATGATTTCTAATCCTAATTTTGGTTATAGTTAAGATTACAATTTATAGAAATTATGTTTAGGTTAAAGTAAAGTTTATGACTTGTTTACATAAAGCAAGAAAGCAACTTATAACTTTGATCGGATTATTAAGATGTAACAATTTATCGATTAATGCAATTACTGGGCTTCGAACTGCAAACAGTCTTTCTACGGTCGGAACAGATTGCTACCTTAATCAAATTGGTGTTCTATGTTTGATAAGTCGAGCTATCGATCATATCAACTATAAATCCTAGTTCTCTTAAGTGTTCAACAAAGTTTCCATTGAAACATATTTTGTGTAAAAAGGGTTTTATTGAAAACACCGGTTTATTACTTTAAAGAATATCGTTAGATTAAACTTGAAAATAACAACAGTAGAAAATATATTGTATTGAAAAGATAATTTATTAATGAATTGTGAATCGAATCAAGTTAACAGAGAAGAAGAAACTTGGATAGCATTTTAACTAATTTGAGTTCCGCGTTGTCAATCCTTTCCTCAAACTTTGTAGGTTTGTCAGACCCTGGGACGCTTCAGCCGCTGGTTCTTCTCGCTGAATCCTCGAAATAGAGATCGTTGAATCCACTACAGAGTGTAAAATCATCTTCGAACAGTACTCGAACTCTAAACGACAACTATAATAACTACATATTGTGTCTCAAACTATTTGCACAACTTGTAACTTTATAACAAGTTTGTGTAACAAAACTATGAACTAGAACAACCAACTGAACAACATTAATTCTGAATTCCTTCCTCTATTTATAATGTTCCAAATGTGTGTTTGAAGGGTTGTATCCGTTGGTGAAGAGTCGCCTCTATCCGAATAAAAGAACGCGTCATTTGGAAATTAACACATGTAAAATGTGCCTTGCAAAGTTTCTGTCTCTGTAGAGATTTCAGGAATCTCTACCATGGCTTTGGATTGAGGGAGAAAGTGGTTGATTTCATGTTACTATGCATGGAGAACGTGTGTCGTGACCGAGATAATGAGAATCTCGGTCGCGACAGACACTTTGTGTCGCTTCCTTATTTTGATTCCAAAATCTCTTGCGCGGCTTCCGAATCTCGTACGCATCTTTTACTGAAAACATGATTTCTTACTCGTTTTTGCTCCGTTTTAGCTCTTATTTGGATTTTTCCAAATAATTAACACCTTGCACATAAATAACAAATACCAACGTAAAATCTTAACAAAATAATATATATTTTACGTGAAATTGAATACATTTATGCATGTTAATTTAAGTATATTTTGGGCTTATAAAAAACTTTGAAGTAAAGGAGAAGTCAGAAAACAAGAAACAAAAGCCAATAGTACTGAAGGCACATTCTACTGACGAGAGTTCTACTGATGATGAAGAGATTGCTATGTTCACTCACAAAATGAAACGAATGTTCAGAAAAAGTGACAAATACAGCAAAAAGCTATTCAGAATGTCTGATAAACCTATGCATGAGTACATTGATAATAAGTTCAAAAAGGAACCTTCCAATCCCCTCACATGCTTCGAATGTCACCAGTCAGGGCATATCATGTCTAATTACCTAACTCTCAAAAAGGAGAAAAGACATTGCAAGAAGTGTTGGGGTTTAGTGTCCTATAGACAATTGTTCCAGGATATAAACCTAATGTAAATGAATTTTTCTTTATGTCATTTGTTTTAATAAGATATGGTTTCATAACTGTATAAAGGCAACCTCTTTTAAAGAACTCAATAAGTCTAATAAAAGGAAATCCCTAAGTTTATTTAAAGTGATTATAAAGTTTTCATACAAGCATGAAGTGAGACAAAACGTTATAATAAACTAATAAACTTAAAACCACCCCAAGTCAAGTGATATGTTTTGAATAGGGATTGACATAACACTGTTAAGACTTGCATGTAACAATGTTTTCTGTCGAGATAGAGAGTTTATCTCACAAGCTTCAGATATGCAGATATCTGGACAGTTACATGGATCCAATGAAAGGGTTCATTAGGATTGGGGGCCCGACTTGAGATAACAGGATGGGTGGATTTATCCCTGTCACCTGTTCATCTCATTGGTATTAATAGGTATAAGTAATCCTAAGACTCAAATGAATGTTAATTAGTGATTCTGGATTATGGAATGTGATGCTTTGATCTTGTTGTAACACGATCCATAACAGGGATGACTCTGGGGGTGTGTACGGCAGACGTTGGGTATCACAATAAGTAATTGCAGGATAGTTAACATTGGATTGAGCATTTGTCACTCCTGATAAATGGGAGATACGTCCAAGGATTGCTTATGGAAGACTTAACTCTAAATCCTTGCAAAGTGATATCTTAAGACTTGAAATGTAGATTTCACTTAACCTATCTAATTGGAGTTAACTCGGCCTGTACAAGTAAAACGAACGTCTCGCTATATGTGACTTGACATTATCCATAGTCATAAGATTCTGTTCAAAGATGTAGTTGATGAAGGATCGAATTATACTGTAACTAATACGGAAAGGTCAACGACGGAATCAACCTGTCTTCTTATAGCTCTGGGGGAATGTTTCGGATCTGCCAATCACAGTTCACGTACTCATTCCGTTATACAAAGATTAAATGTAATTTTGAGAAATTAATTTAATGGTTGTATACGGCTAGAAGCAATAAGAACCTAATGGGTCACACATAAGACTTGGAACCCAAAAGAGAAATAGATGTTAATTAATTGACAGAAGCCCAACTGAGTCCACTAAGGCCCAGTAATAAGGGGGGCGATTTTATGTGTTGTGACACATAAAGGAATTAATTTAATTTTAAACAATTATAATTAGATTATGATTATGGATTAAATTAATTATAGGATAAATAAGTTAGGAGGTTTATTGAGATTAAATTGAGTCTAATTATTATCCTATTAATAAGTTATTATTATCTTTATATTTAGATATAATTATAAATAATAACAATAAGAGTTTTATTCCGAATTAAATTCTTATTCAGTAACCTAATTCTATCTGACTAGGGTTTAGATGGAAGAGGATATATTAACCCCCCTTAGTTGTAAATTTTGGCCACCCTTGCAATCCCGGAGAGAGAGAATTTTCGACCCCCTACCGGAGTGGATCGACTTTCACCGCTTGCTTCCGAATCAATTGATTTCATCTCTTTCCTTTTACTCCTTGATCTTGTATTGATTAATTAGAGGCAATCTATCCTGATTGCTATTATACGGTTGAGTTCTAACTTCGTTTAATTTGTGTTTTGTTTTGTGCTCGTGAACTCGGAATAAGAGTTGCGGGCACTTCGCTTGCAACAGTAGATAGTTCATCAAAAGGTATTTCCTTCTATCCCTCTTTATATGAAATAACGATTAACGGATCTTGGTTAAAGGAAATAGGTTAAAATTTTCATATTTCCGCTGCCAAACGTTTGCCTATTTTCCTTCAAAAAGGTGATAGCTCCCTAATTTATACCATTTCTATGAGTTATTGACTCAGTTTTTGGATAATTTTGGCTTTAATTTGATAGTTTTTAGTTAAACTTAGTATTTTCTGCTTTTTACCGTATTTTTAGTGTTTTCAGGTACTTTTAGGAACTTTTGGGCATTTTCTGGATCGGCTAGGGACCATTGGAGAGTTCTGGACGCATCAAGGACCAAAAGGGAGAAAAACCAGACGAACTGCTCCCGTTTGGAAGCCTGTCTCGGTGAGACAGAAGTCTGTCTCGTCGAGACAGAACCTCGTCTCGTCGAGACACCCCCTGTCTCGGTGAGACGAGGTGGTCGTGGAAGACAAATCGCCAAATGAAGGAAGCCAACATAGCCCCACTCGCGTAACGTCTCGGTGAGACAACCGCTTGTCTCGCCGAGACAGTCAGCATCTCACCGAGACACTTGATGTCTCGGCGAGATGAAACGCTGGCAGTCATTTGCCTAGTGTTTCTTTGCTCCATGGACGCGAAAATTAGCCTTGGGGACCCGCTGAAGACATTGGAAAAGGCCAAAATTGCCCCTGATACAGCCAAGCATTGCCAAAAACACTATAAATAAGAGATTGGCTTGGCCACTCTCTCGCTCCTGCTTTTCTTTTTCCCCTTTATCCATAAACACAATTTTAGGAGCTTTAGGTTTTATTTCTTGTATGCTTTCAATATTTTCTAGATATAATTTTCATTTGTAATTTATTTTCTCTTCTCTACTCTTCGGAGGAATTATTAACGGAAGGAGTCTCTTTCCATATTTGTAATCGGAACAGACGAATTGGGTTTTGGAATTCTCTTTCCCTATTTGTCTTATGCTTTTGCTATCATATTGAATCGATGATGATTTTCATTAGTAATCCTTGTTGTTTCCATTTAATTGGTTTATTCATGAACTAATCCTCATCTAGTCTGGGATGGGGATGAACTGGTTATGTAATTATGTATGATTAGGGATTTAGGGTTTATATGGTTGTCTTGAATTGATCAAATTATGCATGTTTAATACATCGAACCCGACAGAGAATAGGATTATAGGTAAATATGAAACCGGAAGGAGATTATTTAACCCGAGATCGCATGGTTTGACCTTGCTAGGACACTAGGAGTGTGGCTTCGTGGCTGGGCTACGACTTTAGCTTTAATCACCAATAAACTTAACGCTTTACATGACCTATGTTATATGCCTAACCAAGCCGTTAACTGAATGCATGTAAATAGGCTATATGATCCTGTCCATTTTCATATTGCTTATTAGGGTGATTACCGTCAATTTCTGTCAGAATATGAACCTAAAACCCCCCTAAGATCATACATAGACATAATTAGGGATTCCTCGTCCTAGATTGTGCGTCTAATCAATTTATATTCTGTTTCCCCAATTGTTCATACTACTACTCTTTATCCATTTAGTTAAACATTTATCCAACAAATTCATTCAACCCTCCAAACAATTGGATTGACCCAATAGGTTGCTAGTTATAACAAATAGTCCACGTGTTCGATCTCGTGCTTAACACAATTACTACTTGTTGCGATAGGATACACTTGTCCTATTAATTGTTATATATTTTACAAGCATCAGAAGGCCATGGTAGCTACTTGGAGCAATAGTGACGAGACATCATCTTTTGAGAACGAAGCTACTAAAACTGCAAACATCTATTTCATGGCTGTCAAGATAGAATAACCCATAACACTGAGGTAAGCTCCATATATATATTTTAGGAAGAAATGATTAATGTTATGTGTGATCTTTATTCATTAGTGAAAAAATGTAACAAAAAGATCAAAGCATTAGATAGAAGGTGTGATGAGATTGAAGAGATTAAACTCAGAGATATCTAATATCTTCTTTAGGACAATACTTGTCAAGATGAGAATCTCAAAACAACGATGAAATTTGTCACTCAAGTCTATAAGGAAAATAAATCCCTTAGAAAGGACATCACATCAATTCAGAGTCACCTAGTGACTCGGAAGAGATATAGCCACCATCACTAATACGCTCAAGGCAAAGCTTCTAGTAGGAAAGGATGGAAACCACGATCAGAAGTTGTTTGCAACTTCTGTGGTAAGATAGGCCATGCTACTGAGATGTGCTGATAACAGTGTTATCTAATATGTATCAATTAAGAGCAATTGGACTTTATCATACCAAGTACTAAATGTTCCTAAAAACGGTATCGTTCCCACAGAGACTAGTTTTCAATTCATTAACCGTACTAAAATCCTATGCTAACTAATGAATGAATTATTCGAAGGAATTTGTCACTTCCAATTACTAAACTAAACTAGAAAGCAAAGAAATAATATTCGATTGTCTTATGAATGAGTGGAGAGGCTGAGATTTCGAATCCCCATGTTAACTACTATAAATCATTTCGTGTATGTTGTGTGTATCGAAGATAACTTAAGGCGGTAGCTTTCCTAATTAAGATAATAATCCCGCCCTAGAACTATTAACTCTATTCCTAACACCCTTACGTCGATGCTTGGTTAGGTAAAATCTCTAAGTGTGTTAGAAATCATTAAATACGATGAAAACTGAAGTTAAGCCATAACCTATACTACAAAGTCGCACTATCCTGTTAAGGTGTAGGAATAATTGATTTACTCGGTTGAATCGTTTATTTGATTAGGTTTCACAATTCAACCTCTTTTACCAATTACTTTATTAGGTTTCTTAGTTCGAGGTGAGTAATAGATTTTCAACTAATTATCTCATTATTTCATACAACACAACATAAAACACTCATTAACGGCTCATATTCGTTAAACACGGTTCACCTCCATCCTAGTCAAAGGCGATTTAGCTTATGTTCGAGTTAAAGCATAGAGGAAGGGTAAGATGGAGAGATAGTGAGCCCATGTTTATCAAATCGGGTTTATTAATTCAAGAATATAAATACGAGATGAAAGAATAACTTGAATATAACAAAATAATAAGATAAAAAGGGATGGAAGACAAACCGATGTTTACTTCTTGATTAAAAGAACGAAAGTACCTTAATTAAATGTATCAAAACTGAAACTAAACTGAACTGAATGAAGAACGAAAGTAAAAACGAGCTAAAGTTAAATTGTAGTGAACTAAAGCTAATGTGAAGAATTGAATATTTTTAATTACATAGTTTAAGCCTCTATTTATAGTGTTAGGGGTCACCTTCCTCGTCTATTTAGGTGTCCTAGCCTCTTCAAAGTCGGAATATAATGTATGAGATTGAACCAGATCGGAACTCCCGAAGTAGAGACACGTTAGGAAAAGGTCTATTTGTCCGTTGTAGCTCGTCGAGTAGGTGTGGTTCAGCTCGCCGAGCAACATCTCTTTTCCACGGTTTTTTCTGTTGACCTTTATTTCCAAGTTTGACTCCTTATTGACAACCTCCTCATTGAGTAAAGTATATGGCTCGCCGAGGCAAATGTGTAACTTGCCGAGCAACTTCTTACTTTTGTCCCTTTTTGCTTTGTTTCATGCCTGATTGCTCATGAAACAACTCAAAACACTTATTAGATAGATAATAGGTAGAAGACGCTATAATCCAGAGTATTTAGGTTAGAAAAGTATATAAATGGAGTATAAACTATACTATAGACTCTATACAATATGGCAATAACAACCTCATCACACTTTGAACCTTACTTGTCCCCAAACAAGTCTTCGAATCAAGATAAAATCAGATCCGAGACATTTAAAAGAAGTGTTTCAATAAATATTATTTCAACCAAGCATCTAAATCAATGCACAACAAAATTATATTTGATTCAATGTACAAATGATTTTGCTCGAGTTTTCAAAATTTTATTGTAAAATACGTTGTAAGTATGAACAAGTTTATCTAAAGCGTTGAAAGATCTATAAATGATGTCTTCCATTGGGACTATTTGAACAAAATAAGATTTCCATTGGGACTTGGCAATAAAGTCATGGTCTTTAAATGAATATTAGTACTAGTGAAACGATGAGTTGGATAAAGTGAAAAATGAAATTTGAATAAATTAATAGGTAGATGAGATGTTGAAATTTATTTGGAAGAAGTAGAAAATGAAATTGACAAAAATAAAAGAAAACATGATGAATTAAAAAGAGTCAAAGATTTGAAAGCCAGTTGGCGCCGTCTCTCTGTAATTAATTTAATAGTAGTTGAATTTTGAAAGCTCAAAACGCGTCCAATTCGCCAACTGAGCTGAGCTGGCTTCTCATCTCCACCACTATATATCTCTCTCCCTCTATTCCATTTTTATTCTTTTTCTTTTTAAAAAAAATTTATATCCAAGTTTAAATATAGTCCTCTCCTCTCCTCTCCTCTCCTCTCATTTCTATTTAATTCTTTTGGCAGCTCACAACTAGCTTTGTTTTTCCCCCCTCCCTCTTTTCCTCTCTCTCTTCTTCTCTCGGGAGATTCAAGCGATCCGTCTCTGGATTTCCTCTATTAAGGTTGGTTTCTTTTTATTTCTTTAATAGGGCGTTAATGTTGTTTAATTTTCTTCTCTATTATTTGGGGATCTGACTTGTTTTCTTTCTATGGATTTGCTAATTGCTCTCGCCTTTTCTTTTACTTGTTTTTCCTACTCACTGCATTTTCTTTACATGTTGCTTGATTTTCCTTTTTCTGGGATAATTTATGGATTTTGGTCTTCTTTTTTTTAAATAGAATACATAATTTCACTAATTGGATTCTTCAGATTCTAAGATCTTGTAAATAACCTAGGTTTTCATTTTTAACTCTCCAAAATGTCTTTTCCTAGTTGAATTTCAGATTCTTTATTCTTCATATGCTTGATCAATTTAACATATCAGTTGGTTACGATCTTATTTAAGTGAATGATTTCATCCTTGACAGGGAGAGATGTCGGAGCCAAAACCAAATGCACCCCTCATTCAATCATCTTCATCGCGAAACCTTCCGGATTTCAAAAAATCTGTCAAGCTAAAATATGTGAAGCTGGGTTACCATTATCTCATCACCCATGGAATGTATCTTTTCCTTTCCCCTCTTCTAGTTGTCATTGCTGCTCAGATTTCAACTTTTTCTCTCCAAGATCTTTATACCCTTTGGGAGCATCTGCAATTCAATCTCATATCTGTCATTGTCTGCTCTACGCTCCTTGTTTTCCTATTTACACTTTAT
This sequence comes from Euphorbia lathyris, assembly GCF_963576675.1. Classification (NCBI taxonomy): domain Eukaryota; kingdom Viridiplantae; phylum Streptophyta; class Magnoliopsida; order Malpighiales; family Euphorbiaceae; genus Euphorbia; species Euphorbia lathyris. The sequence continues at coordinate 41,494,090 of NC_088917.1, read as the reverse complement.
TTTATGACTCGTCCTCGCCCTGTATACCTCGTCAACTTCGCCTGCTACAAGCCTGATGACTCTCATAAATGTACAAAAAGGATTTTTATGGATCAATCTCGGATGACCGGGACTTTTACACAGGATAATCTTAACTTCCAGCAGAAGATACTTGAGAGATCTGGTCTGGGTGAATCAACTTACCTTCCACAGGCTGTCCTCAGTATTCCTCCTAACCCATCTATGCAAGAAGCTCGAAAAGAAGCTGAAACTGTCATGTATGGTTGCGTTGACGAGCTTTTGGCTAAGACCTCTGTTAAGCCCAAAGATATTGGAATCTTGATTGTGAATTGTAGCTTGTTCAATCCCACTCCGTCTCTTTCAGCCATGGTTATTAACCATTACAAGCTTCGAGGGAATATAGTTAGCTACAATCTAGGTGGGATGGGTTGCAGTGCAGGTCTGATCTCGATAGCTCTAGCTAAGGATCTTCTTCAGGTCCATCCCAATTCTTATGCATTGGTTATCAGCATGGAGAACATCACATTGAACTGGTACTTTGGAAATGACAGATCAAAGCTAGTTTCAAACTGTTTATTCAGAATGGGAGGAGCAGCAATACTGCTTTCGAACAAGCGGTCTGATAGAAGGAGATCAAAGTACCAATTGGTACATACAGTTCGCACGCACAAGGGTGCTGACGATAAGTGCTTTAGTTGTGTTACCCAAGAAGAGGACTCTAATGGGAAGGTTGGTGTTACTTTGTCAAAGGATCTAATGGCTGTTGCTGGTGATGCTTTGAAAACTAACATCACCACACTAGGGCCTCTTGTTCTGCCAATGTCGGAACAGCTACTATTCTTCGCCACGTTAGTTGGTAAGAAGCTTTTGAAGATGAAGATCAAACCGTACATCCCCGATTTCAAATTAGCTTTTGAGCATTTCTGCATCCATGCTGGAGGTAGAGCTGTTTTGGATGAATTAGAGAAGAACTTGCAGCTATCTGATTGGCACATGGAGCCATCAAGGATGACACTTTACCGGTTTGGCAATACCTCGAGCAGTTCTCTTTGGTACGAATTGGCATATTCAGAAGGTAAAGGAAGGATAAGGAAGGGAGATAGAACGTGGCAAATAGCATTTGGATCAGGTTTTAAGTGTAACAGTGCAGTGTGGAAGGCATTGAGGAACATAAACCCAGCAAAGGAAAAGAATCCATGGATGGATGAGATCCATGAATTCCCAGTTGATGTGCCAAAGGTATCAGCTATCTAAAGACTATGGTGTGAGATATTCTTTTGAAGAGTTGTGAAATTCATTGATTTATGGCAGTGGGATTTTTAATGATTGTAGAATTAGGACCAGTTCATTTAGAGGTCTGCAATTCCAACTTTGTATCTTACTATTTGATATGGAATATCATTTTCTAATCATTGCAATTATTAAAGGGTTAACAATGAGTTTTATAAAATAGAACTAAGTTTGTGTTAACCCTTCAAAACTTTTCATCCAATCAAAGTCCCAACAATCTTTACATATCTGGCAAGCAATCATCTTTATGCCTGGTTGGCTCCTTTCTGTTTTCCAATTACTCTTCTGCACAAATAATATAATCCAATTCAACTTGACAATCATTTTTTTTTTTTTTGGTAGTAATACTAATATTTCATTAAATCATAACATTGGAAGTACATAAGAGACCAGTAAGGAATAAAACCTTACATACATATAGGCTAAGCCTAATACAAAGTCCACGTGGGCAAGAAAATGACTATTAAAAGCAAGAAAATGACTATTAAAAGCAAAAGAAGCCATTAAAGGTACATTAAAAACAACCAACATTTGAACCATACATAGATCGTAACTCCAAATTCGCCGCAAAGCAACTGTAGTCCAATCTCCAGTCTTTGAACCATTCTGAAACTTCGGATCTAAGTCCTTTCTTTTGCAACCACGTAGATCCAGTGATCTACGGATAAAATCTACCGTTTTTGTCCTTACTAAAACAGAAAAAGTTACAAAAACAAAGAGATTAGCCAAAAGACGCAGTTCAAACGGATTCAGATCTACGATAAACTATATAAGATCCAACTAAACAAACTGACACGAACAAAAGAAAAATAACAACGAGAACAGAAAATAAAAAACGGTGGGAGGAGGAAGAAGGAAGACAAGCTTCCTTCTTCCTCCTCAACGAGACAGCAGCGGAGAGGAAGGCAGACGAGGTGACGGCGGTTTAAGAAGGGTGGGGGAGAAGAAGAAACAGAAAGTGGAGGAGGAGGGAGGCGAGATCTGGAAAAAGAGAAAGGAAAGGAGTGACGCAAGCTTCTTAGTTTCAAGGCCAAAAGAAATATAATTCCTTTGTTCCATTTCACTTGACAATCATTAATATGTTTAAAATACCAAACTTGTGTTTTGCCAAATATTGGATACTTGGAAAATTTTGCGTTAGAAATTAAAATATTTTCTTGTATTTGGCTACAACACCCGAAACAAACCAAAGTAGTGGGTGACTACTATTTTTAAAAGGGTAGGAAGGAATGAGTTAGGTTTCAAAGGCTTAGAAAAATGTTTTACGGCTAAAACATTTTCTTCGTATATATTTTCTGTTAACTAACCTAAAAATTTATGTTAGACTCATTTTTCTAAACAAATAAACACCTAAAAATCAGAAAAATAAACATTCAAATTCCATGCATTTGACTGTTAGTATATATTAAATTCTCAACAAATTGTAGTTTGCTTATTTAGTTGGAAGGCACAATGGTAAAATTATTTATTTCGAGCAAAATTAAAACTACACAAGTCGAGCAAAATTAAAACTACACTTGTGATATCATACACCACACCTAACAAAATTGACACCTAACATAATTGAATCAATAAGAATGGGTAGTTTGTAAACTATTTGAGCTCAAATCGGTCAAAACTCAACTCGTTAAGGGTAGATTCGAGTTTAGGAACGGCTCGAACACGTTAGGTTCGGTTAGAAAGCTGGTAAACATGCTTAATTATTTTTTAATTACTATATATATCATTAATTATTATTAGTTTTTCATCACAATTCACAACCCAACGTGGATTTAACTTATCAGGAAAATGATATAAAAAAAGCTTTGACTTTTGGACCTTTAGCTGAAAAATAAGGACTTTAATAAATATTTCACTTTCTATAGGTTTGTGTTATTCTACCACGAGTAGCATCTGCTATTCTTGAATCTCAATGATAATCTGCGATTGTTTATATATATATATATATATATATATTAAACTCATTTCTAGTATATTATACGACTTTTTTTTTCCACATATGCTACTTATTCTATACATATATGATGAATTTGGTTAGAGCTCGTTAAAAACTCGGTTCGGTCAAAACTCGGTTCGAAAGAGCTCAACTAGAAATATTAACAAGTAAATACCAAACCTATTTAGGTTCGGGCTCGGCTCGTTTACACTACTGGGTAAAACGACTCTAAGAAACCTCATCAAGCAAAACTAAGACAAATTTAGATACTAAAAAAATTACAAAAATAAAGAATAAAATTAATTAATGACCGGTGGCCTATGACAACTGTTTTTTTCAACAGACCCAATTTTTTGGATTCATTTTCTTTATGAAACTTTCACAAATGGTTTTTGTTTTTTCTATTGAAATTTTTTTTAATTGAAAGCTTGGAGGTCGACCTAAAAGAACCAAAGCATCATAACAAGGTTAGCACACTTCGAATTAAATGGAGCCGAGCCCAAAATATTATTAAAAGAGAAGAGAAGATCCGTACAAAATAAATAATAAAGGACAAACAAAAAAGCAAAATAAAATACAAACAAACTAGCGGAATCGAAATTGTGGCAGTCCCGCCAAGTCATCAGACACAAGATGAGAGCAGAAGGAAGGCGAGGAGTTCCATGAAATCAATGAAGAAGCAGTTCGACCATGGTTAGCTAAGGAATCCGCCACCCTATTTCCTTCTCTAAAAATATGTGAAACAAAAATGGTCATTTGGGACACAATGGAAAGGCGAAGCATCCACTCTTGTCGAAAACGCCAAGGAACAGTCTTGGAACTTGATTTTAACAAATTAACAACATAGCTTGAATCTGATTCAATCCAAAGCTTCTTCCAGCCTTTATCCCAAGCCATACAAATGGAGTGCATAACACCATGTAATTCCGCCTCAAAAGGAAGACAAATGCTAAACGGCATCGCAAAAGCACCATGTGGAAAGCCTCTGCAGTTTCTGAAAATTCCACCTGCCCCTGCTAAATTATCAGCAACAGATCCATCTGAATTTACTTTGATCCAACCCGGCAGTGAAGGACGCCAAATAACTTCCACGCAAGAGGGTGCGGGAGGAGGGCGACCAAGTAAAGAGAGTTACGACAAAACATGGTGATCCTTAGCTGAATGAAACATAACTCCACTGCTTCCAAATTGCACCTCACGAAGAGCGCTCTAAAGGTCCCGCAAAATGACAGATACATTTGGAATAATTAAATCAAAGACGGCCTGATTTCTGGTCTTCCAGATTAACCAAATTGTGTTTACAAATGCAGACGCCCAAATGTCAAAGAGTTGAGGACTGAAATTTTGTGATTGATAACACACCAAAAGAGAGTTGAGACTGTCAAAAACTCCAAGTCACAGACCAAACAAAGAAAAAATAGTGTTCCAGATTTGGGTCGTGAAGATACAACTCACAAAAAGATGGCCATGACTTTCTAAATTAAGACGGCAGAGTTCGCACCGTGAAATTAAAATCAAACCTCTTGCACTGATTAAATCATGAGTTGGGAGCTTGTTCAAAATTGCTCTCTAACAGATAAGAGAACGAGATGGTGGCAAGAAGCTTTTCCAGATGAAATTTTTCCAAGACACCTCAGGCTGAACCCCCCCGAATCAAATTGTAAAGACTTCTGACCGAAAAAACGCCCTTTCGGTCAGCCTTCCAGAAGCACACATCTTCGGAGTCAAAACCTCCCTTGATATCTTCAATATCACCCTTAAAATCTTCCACCTCAGTCGGGAGATTCGACCAACCAGAACTGCCAAAATAATTTAAAACTGAATCGCCACTAAGCTCAGTATCATCACAAATATTCAAACGTTCAGCAACCATTGGGGAGATCCAAGAACTAAACCAGAAATTGAGTTTTGAGTGTACGCCAATCCACCAAGAAGAATTTTGCAAGACAAAAGAAAAACAACTCCTTACGGATGACCAAACCGAGGAGCCAATAGGTGTGGATCGAGGACCCCCCATCTTACTTAGAAAACGTTTCTTCAAAATCCCCATTGGAAAATTATCTAAAGAGATTAAATCCCAACAAATTTTGCCCAGCATAGCAATGTTCATATCTGCAAAGTCTTTTACACCCAAACCTCCTTCAACAATGGGTTTACAACATAAACTCCAAGAGGGGATGGCAAGCTTCTTCTCATTCATCGAGCCCGACCAAAGGAAATTCAAAGTGCATCTTTTTAAAAAGTTTAACAGGTCAGGAGGCCATTTATAAATCGAAAAAGAATGCAGAACTGAACTGGAAATCACTGATTTAATCAGAGTTAATCGTCCAGCCATCGAGAGTAACTTCCCTTTCCAGTTACTGAATTTTAAAACAATTCTGTCTGCAATTGGTTTCAACATCATATTTCTCGGGGTTTCTCGAAACAGAGGAACACCAAGGTAAGAAAAAGGAAGCAAACCAATTTTAAAACCCGTAATCTCACCTAACATGCGAGCGCGAGTAGGAATAATTTTTTGGCCAAAAAAAGCTTCTGATTTAGTCCAATTTACCAATTGACCCGAAAGAGTGCCATAGAGTTTGAAAATATCAGCAATTAATTTCACATTCTGCACAGAAGCTTTGCAAAACAGTAAGATATCATCAACATAAAACAAATGCGATGGAAAATTAGAGTTTCTGACATAAGACATAGGCTGGAGACGCCCCGTCTCCAAATGATTTAATATTAAACGACTCAGAAATTCCTCAGCCAAGCAAAAGAGGATTGGAGAAAGAGGATCTCCTTGCCGAAGCCCCCTGGAACAATGAAAATAACCTTTAGGGGCCCTATTAATCATAATGGAAATTCTAGACGAGATGAAAATATTAAGAATAAGGTCTTGAAATCACACCAAGAAACCAAACGCCTCTAGAACTTCCAAAATGAAAGACCAATCCATAGTGTCAAATGCCTTTTTGATGTCAATTTTAATTGCCATATTCCCACCGAAACATTTTTTATCCATGACATTTACCCCCTCAGAGGCTGTGGCAATGCAGAGATGAATATTACGGCCCCTAATAAAACCAAATTGATTCAAAGATGTAATTCTAGCGGCAGTAGAAGCAAGGCGGCCATTAATGATTTTGGTGATTATTTTGAAAACAAAATTGCCCAAGACAATATGACAATATTTATCAATAGTTAAATCCTGTTGAGCGATTTCCGCAAGTACACAGTTTCTCTTGTAGTAATAAAAAGATATCGATCCCACAGGGAACGCTTTTTCACGAAAACTTATTTTAATACAGTTTAAATTACGTCTTTAGGTTTATATTATAGAAAATCGTTTAATTGAATTGAATTGGTCAGAATCAGATGAGAAATATATGTTGAAATTTAGAATACAATTCTGTCTGAGATTTGATCACGAGACAGAAACTTTTGTGTTTAAAGTAAGAAAAGTATGAAACTTAAAGAAAACAAATTTAACTTTGGTAAGATTATGAACATTTAATAAATCATAAATTTGTTCAATTAACAGGCCTTGAACCGTAGAAATCTCTCTGGATCAGAGCAGATTTCTACCTTAATCAAATTGGTATTTATATCCGATAAGCCGACTCAACGATCATATCTTCCATAAAAACTAATTCTTTCAAGTGTTCAACTAAGTTTCTTTGTAATTATATGAAATTTAATACGTTTTAATGAAAACACCAGAACCTTACTTCGAAGGTAACATCAAAGTAACAACAGAATAATATATTGAATAAAGTAAACGTTTTATTATAGAATTGTGAATCTTCACAAGTTAACAGAGAAGAATAAACATGGATAGCATTTTAACTAATTTGAGTTCCGGGTTGTCAATCATTTCCTCAAACTTCGTAAGGTTGTCAAACCCTGGGACGCTTCAGCCGTTAGTTCTTCTCGCTGAATCTTCAGAATAGAGATTGTCCAATCTACTACCAGAATGAGAACTTGTCTTCGAACAACTCTTAATCTAAACTTAATCGCTACTGTGTTTGTAATAATCTAAGAACAATCTTGTGTACAACAAGTTTGCTTTACAGAATTGAAAACTAATTTTCTGACTCACTTCTGAATTAGAATCTCAACATTATATCTACTCTCTCTAAAACTTAATTAACCAACTAACATTAAACTCTGAAATCAACTCTATATTTATAGCTTTTGAAGAGTCGTGTTCGTAGGGTCGTGTCCGCTGTGAAGAGATGTTTCTATCCACCCAAACAGACGCGTTTCTTGAATTTCTGACATGTGAAATCAGTGCTGAATTGACTGCTGGTCGTACCGAGATTCTGAAATCTCAGTCGCGACCTGTGGAGCAATTTTTTCTCAGAACAAACTTTGATTTTCATGCCTCGATTTAGCGTGTTGCGATCGAGATATAGGAATCTCAGTCGCGACACGAGTTGTCTTTCCCAGTCTTGCTTCGTTCCCGTCTCTTCGTATCGGTGCGCTGATTTTCTTGTACTTTTGGCTCGTAACTTAGGGTTTTTCCTTCATTTTTGATCCGTTTTAGCTCCTATTTGGATTTAACCAAATAATTAAGTACCTTGCATCAAAAAAACATATATAGACGTAAAAGTACTCTAAATAGATATAATTAGTACGATTTCATGACAAAACTGACGTAAATATTAATGATATTTTAGGTATATTTTGGGCTTAACAAATCTCCACACTTAAGCTTTTGCTAGTCCCGAGCAAAATTTCACTGAATTTATCTTTTAACTAGTCTCTTTATGAATAAAACATATATCCTTGTATTCCTTTTTAAATTAGTTAAACCAAAAGATAAACTTTGCATGGCAAATTTATACGCAAAATATCAAACTAACTAGTGTAAAGACGATATATCATTCGTCTTGTATTTCAATTTTAAATTGAAGTATTCGGGACGATATAAGCACGCATGTTTTTGAGTCTTTCGTCTCAAGGCATTTCAAAGCACAAAATTTCCTTTCCCAAACCTAAACTATTATATGAATATGAAATTAAATAAGGACTTATGTTTAATTTATTTGCTTAGTTACGCCCGTGATAAGGGTGGTCTCGATCGTAACTTATTTTAATTGCTTTGTGTTCGCTTAAGAGGTACCGACCATGCCATGGGTGGACGCAATCGTTACTTTAAACTTTAAACACATTTAATTTTTGCTTTAATTTTAACATTCCTTCCATACCTCGATTGTGATAAGGGTGGTCGTAATCGTGGCCAAAAGTACCGTTTATTTAATTTTTTACTTCCCTTTCATACCTCGATTGTGATAAGGTTGGTCTCAATCATGGCCAAAAGTTAAGAATATGACTGCTTGATTTAATTAACACGAGTTATAAAATGGAAATTTAAAATGGAAAAAGAAAAATATAGCACATTCATCTTATATTGACTTAAAATTCAACATATATTATGGCTAAAGTTTCCTTAAAAACTTCAATTGGTGTTAATGTAAGACGAAATCAAACCGAGCTAAAAATTGTTAGTTCAATTTAATGCCTATAAACCTAATTAAAAATTGAAAATAAGATTTATTGTATCATGAATTTGCATGATATAAAATAGAGATTGAGAATAAAGAAATTTTTACTTAAATACATTTACTCGAGACATTTTTTTGATAAAATCGTATCGGAGATTTGCAAAAATATTTGAAAATAGTGCCCGTATAGAAATATTATTTCTAACAATAATGATAACCTAAAAATAATCATAAGTTAAATATTTTAAACATATGAAAATATATGGTTTATAAAAATAATGTTTATAGTAAAAAGGTCATTTTTGAAAAATGTTGCATAAAATGTGTTGCAATTTGCATATTACTTATTATGATCAACATGCATTTATCCGCATTCGTTGCATTCATTCGCACTAAAAATAAAAACGATATATGAAATATCTCCTTCCACACTTAAGTTGGACCATGTCCTCATTGGTGCAAAAATTGATAAAACACAAAAAATTGTACGAAATAAAGCATATGAATTAAAAAATAAAAATATTGAAGTAAAACATTCAACATATAATGAAAAATTGTACCAAACTTAATAATAATAAAAACATTGTGCCAAACTTAATAAAAACAACATAATAAGATAAATGAGTTGAGAAAGAAAAGATAAAACCTATTCTTGCGAAGGTGAACCCGGTGGAGATGGTGTAGTCACAACTCCTTGACGATGGAAGAATGAAAATAACCGGCGTCGGGTTGGCGTGTGCTCCCTCCTCAAACTATGGATGTTTGCATCCACCGCGGTAATCCTCGAACTCATTTCTCTATTGTCTTCAACAATGTCATCCAACCGTAAATTCATTTGACGGTTATGGGCATTCACTTGGTTCAAAACTTGTTGCCAACCAACTTGTTCATCAACATTTGGCTCTTCTTCAATGTGCCCTTGTTCTTGTGCTTGTGCTTGTGTATCATCATGCTCCTCCTCCTCACCCTCGTCTTCTTCATCATCACCCTCTTCGGTACCTAAACCATGGGAACTAGAAGCTCCTCCACCCGTGCGAGCAACAAGATGCTTAACACATCCTTCATAAGATATAAACACAGGGGATCAAGTTTATGCACTAAATTGGCTCGTTGAAGAGCCGAAACATCCAAAAGAGGTAAACTACCATGATGAGGGAGGTTTTGATAATCCGCTAATTCACCTCGTGCACCCAAAACAATCCCGGTAATTAAATTACCCATAGGCACTTGCCTATTATTGGAAGCGGCGGCACGTTGTAAATTTTCGAAAATCATGCCAATACTATCAATGGTGAGACCCTTAAATATGCTATCAAGCATGAACAAATCACGACTTTGGACCTTTGAACTCTCTACCCGACCAAACAACGAAAAGACAAATACTTGTGAAAATAGAATACACAATTATCTCTAATCCATTTGCTCAAAGTATTTTTGGGGATAGAAAACGTCTTGGTTAGCCAAAGAATTCCAAACGGTGTGTGTATCAAACGTTTTCGGTTTTTGATAAAACTTTCTAGTAGGAAAACCGAACCATGCACCCATTGCTTCATAATCAACATCAAATCTAACCCCATTATTTCTAAAAGAAATAATACCCTTTTTCTTATCATACTTGAGAGTGACCAAAAACTTTATAATATAGGTATCATTATGCGAAAACCGCATACTAGCAAATCTAGTCCAACCAAGAGTGCCTAAAAATTCATCAATTCGTTCGGAGAAAGGTAGTGCATTTACCGTATCAAAATGCAGGAACGACATATCGATGAACTCCATTTTGGTTCCGTTAAAGTGTAGATAACGTTGGCCTTCCGCTTCGGACTCAATATCGAACACAGCTCCATATTGAACACGAAGACGATTCACCTCTGTTGCTTTAATTTGGTTAGCGGCTCTCTTTTGTCTAGGTATATTGCTTGAGATTGGTTTGAAAATGGTTGAGAGAGTTTGAGAGATGAAAGAAATTTGAAAGGTTTTGAGTAAGAATATGTGTTTGAAGAATGAAGAAGATGATGAATAGTTGTAAAATATATTGGGAAGAGTAAAAGATCTTTGTATTGGGAAGAGGATTGTGTGTTTAATTGGTGAAAATTGGAGGTGATGTATGTATGTGTAAGAGATAGGTATTATATAGGTAGAAGAATAGGGTTTTGAATTAGAGTAAGAATGGGAAAAGAGGTAAATTTAGGCTCAATCCCGTCCTGGAAGTAGCGTGTCGCGACCGAGATTCAGGAATCTCGGTCACGACAGGAGCTTCGTAAGGAGATTAATTTCTCCTGAAAACTTCGTCCTTCGTTGTTCGTGTAAAGATTTTAAAATCCCTACCGAGATTCTTGACCTGGTAGCCGAAAAACGCATATTTCGACACTAATTTAATCAACTCTTCTTGCAATTATGTCCTATTAATGAAATGATTAATACCTGTAACTTAAAAACACAATAAAAACATTAAATGAAAGAAAAACCAAAGGTTTTACCTTAATAAATAGGGAATTAATGAAACAATTAATGCCTTTAATTAATTAATTGAAACAGGAATATACATTAAACATAAATGGTAGAATTAATACCTTTATTAATGATAATACTTACATGATACAACATATATTCATAAATGAAAAGTGATGAAAGAAAAACATATGTACATGAATTAATAAACAAACAAACCTATATACATTATATACAATTAAACAAAAATAAAATTAAAATCAAATGGTATCCCGGTGAATTGGGATACGCCTTGCATTAGCCCGATTTATCTTCGCTTGTATGAAGATCTGTGTTTCTTCAGGAGAAAGAAATTGTGGGCCGACTCTAAAAACACGTTTGACAAGTCCCTCACTTTCTAGGAATTCATAGTCAAGGACAGGGAAAGGTTCTTTATCAGTCCAAGGAACCGAAACAACTCCTTTGGTTCCAAGGATAATTCCACAGATAATATTCCCGAATCCAACTTTTCTTTCCTTTGAATGTGATGCGGCAACTAATCCCTCCATTAAAATCTTTGAGGAATTAACGATATTGCCTTGGAATATGTCTCCCAACACATACAAGTTTGTATCTTGGACGACACTGCTACTGGTTCGTCCAAACAAACTGTGGCAAAGAAATTTGTGCAGGTACATCATGGAGTTAGAGTTGATAGACTTGTTGTATGCGAGACTCGGATTGAATCTCCAAAAACCTGTCAGCATTCTCCAAATGTCCTGAGAAGTCATATCTCTCCCATGATGGTATTGGGCAGTATCCCTTGGTGGGAAACCAAACCATGCATGAAGTTCTAGATACCCGAATGTATATACTTGGCTGTCACGATGATAACTCAGACGAACACGTCTCTTATTAACAAAATGGACAGTACAGAGGAATTCTAGTACCCGGTCTCCTATTATTGGAAACTTCATAAACGCAAATTTAGACCATCCTAAATTTCTCAGATAGCGATCCATATCTTCGCTTATCCCGAGTTCATCATTAAGGAACTCGTCCATATACATCATTCCGTAGAATATTGCATATCTAAACCGATAATAGCGTCTGCCTTCATCAGTATTGTAGATGGGGAAAGGTGCTCCATAGCATGATGAAATATCAGCATGCTTGGTGCGAGCAGATGTATTCTTCTTAGAATTTTTAAGAGAGGAAGTCATGTTGGAGAAGAAAAATGTGTCTGTAACCTTTAGAAATGTGGTAAGAATTTCAGAATTCTGAAAGAGATGAAGTGAAATTAAGGAATTCTGCTCTTACAGAAATATATAGGTTAACAAAATGAAAAATTATGTCTGTTGAAAATGAAATGGTGTCAAATATGTACCTTTTGGGTAAAAATTGACTAAAATTTTCGAATTTTAGCAAAGAATTAAGGAAGATGCAGAAAACAAAGGTGACATGTCGACCAAATGCCCGTGTCGTGACCGAGATCTTGGAATCTCGGTCGCGACACGCTTTGCCTAGCCTGGGCAAAGGCATGTTGATAGGGGTATTTTACCCCTATCTTTTAGCGTGATTTACGGGTTGATTTTGGATAAAATAAATAAGTTTAATTACAAAAATAAAGTGTTTTTTGATAAAATAAAGAAATAAAAATAAATCTCGTACTTTCAGTTAATTTTCCTCGTTTTTGATTAGTTTAGGAAATAAAAACGTCAAACTAACTCGGCTCTCAAGATTTGTATTTCAGGTACGAGAAAGGAGCAAAAATCCACTCCATACGCGGGGCGTATCATCCCTTACGCGGGGCGTAAAACACGGTGTCAGAAATAATTGCCTTATCCGCAGACACCACGTAGAACTGACTCACCATACGCGGGGCGTATGCCACTCTACGCGGGGCGTATGACACATGTCGGAAATAATTGGCCTAATCCTGAAAGTCAAACTGCATTGTCTCCCGGAGTCAACTCTCCATACGCGGGGCGTATCACCATATACGCGGGGCGTAAAAGGCAGTTCTTCAACGTAAAAAGATCAGAGACTCATTTACGCGGGGCGTACTTCAGCTACGCACGGCGTAAAAGCTCCAATTCAAGCAATAAAGCTTCAGAGACTCAAACACGCGGGGCGTACAATCCTTTACGCAGGGCGTGCTTGAGACAACAAGACAACAAATTGGTCCACATGCAGGAGATTTCTGACGGAATGGGCGTATCATGGGATTTCTGCACCAAATAATGTTGCTCCATACTTGTACTTTGTGAAATTACAAGCTTGCCCTTGCTTAATGTCTATAAATAGGAAGCTCTTGAACTTCATTTGATACCAAGAAATAATTACACACTAGAGAGCAAACTATACTTGTTTTGTTACTTGTTGTAGTATAGATTCAGTTTTTGTAGCTAAACTCTCCACCTCGAGAGCTTGTTCGGTTGTTTCGGCATTCCATCAAAGTTCCGCTCCACCATTCGTCACCAAGCTCGAGAGTTCCACCTCCATGACCTAGGAGACGGCTTTGAGTCCGGTTAGCTAGTTTCAAGGGCGGATTCTCCCCTTTTACGTGCTAATTAGCTTGTACTCTTCCTATGTACTAGGCTTGGTTGTATTCCATTTATATACATTTCATATTTATAATTTCATGATTTATAATCTCTATTTCCCTCTACGTGTTAGTGTTTGCTACTTGTTTTGATATTGATAATTGATTATTGTGTAGGAGAACGCGATTTCCGACGCCATTCGGGCTATCTTTAGGGAGTTATATAGGTGTTGCCCTACCGGAAGTGACAAACCGGAAACCGTAGGAATTGACAAACCACGAAACTTACGGGCCCTAGTTTCTAATTCCCCCGCATTAGACACGCCTTGACTAGGAATTACGTAGTCTAAGTGCTTCACGGGTCGGTCCTACTACACTTAGTCGTCTTTGCAAGAGTAAATTATTATCCGTAAACATTTAGAGTCATTATTTATCGTGGTTATAACTTACCGATATTCATCCCACTTCATAGGGTTTTAGCTACACAAATCTGAGTCGCCAATAGTTAGGATAGTGTGTAGTTGTATCTTACTTCACCCCCAAAGTAATCGCCGCTTAAATAACATATGAAACCGAGTCGTCTAATACTTGTAATTATAAATCCCGTGGATTCGATACCCGGTCTTAACCGGATTATTACTTGATACGACGGGGTACACTTGCCCCTAAGTAGTCGTAGTGTCTAGTAGAGCTAAGAACATTTAAAAGATCACATCTATATTCATAGCACATTCACCGCAATACACATTTAATCGTCGTAAGAAAAGCTCACACTAGGCACCGCGCTATCAAGTTTTTGGCGCCATTGCCGGGGATTTATAATCTCCTACAATATTAGACAAAAACGTTTCATTGTTAGTTTAAGCATTCTTTTTGTATAAATTGTTTATATATATTTTGACTAACATTATTCTTTCTTATTGATAACCTTTTATACTTCTTTTTACTTTATGCACACCCGATCGAAAAGTGATCCTTTTATTCCTATTGATCTCAAAATTGAACGTACTCTTTGTAGGATTCGAAAAAAGAGAATGGCAAATCTCAACGATGAAGCTAACCAGCCCGAGATCAACCACAGGGTGCCGGAACAACCCGTGAATAACGACCGTAATGGTGAAGGCAACGACACGCGTTCGATGTTGGAGATTCTTGCTCCATATTGTCCTCAAATCCACCACGGAATCGTTGCCCCCACCATTCCGGCCGACACATTTGAAATAAAGACTAGCATGATCCAATTAATTCAATAATTCGGTCAATTCGGAGGGGAACCCCATGAAAACCCTAACGAACACCTTGATAAATTTCTTATGTGTGCCGAAACGTCACGGAAAAATAATGTTCCAGTTGAGGCCGTCCAACTAAAACTATTTCCTTTTTCCTTGACATGACAGGCGTTGGAATGGTTGCACTCGTTAGAGGCGGGATTGATCACATCGTGGAAGGAACTCGAAAAGGAGTTCCTATCTTACTACTTCTCGCCCTCTAAAACGGTTAAATTGAGAAAAGATATCACTTCCTTTCGACAACTTGGATACGAGGCCCTCCACTCAGCTTGGGCTAGGTTTCGAAAGCTGCTCCGAAGCTGTCCCCATCACGATATCCCTAAGCATGATTTAGTAAGTACTTTTTATCATGGTCTAACACCTACTAATCATGCAACCGTTGATTCCGCCGCAGGTGGGGATTTGTTTCGCAAATCGGCAAGCGAGGCGTATGAGCTCATTCACGAATTAGCTAGGAAAAACGTCCAATGGTAAGAAGATCGGCTTGCCGGACCCCCGCAGCATCAAGCCTTTGCCGTAGAAGACGAGGCTCCCACAATCTTCATGATCGAAATGAACAAGAAACTGGACGCTTTAATGGCGCAAATGAGCCTCCCAAATTCAGCACGAGTCTTAGTGTGCTCTCACTGTGGTGGTGGCCACCAAGGTAAGGATTGTCAAGCCGGAAGCCCTTTTGCCGGTGACACCGAAAGCATAAGTTATGTAGGGGGATAACAAAGGTATAATTCTCATTATAACTCCTTTCCTAACACGCATGCTCATCACCACCATAACAATAATAATAACGGAAGGAGGCTTCAACACATTCCATCTTATGATAACGAGCGGAATGTATTGAAGCCCCCATCCGAACCCCATGGTAAATTTGTGGAACAAGGGTTGGGCCAATTCCCTCATGACCAAGAAGGGCAAAAATCACAACCACCTAGCAATGCACAAGACGCAATGGTAATTGATCTTCTTAAAGAAATATCTTCCCGTCTTGCTAACAATGAAGCATTTTGTAGGGACTTGGGACAGCAAGTGGCCCAATTAAGTCGCCAACGACAAGGGAGACAACATGGGTCTCCCCCGACTAACACCAAACAAAACCCGAGACCAAAAGATTGGGAGACCGCACAAGCAATAACTCTCCGTAGTGGTAAGGGTTTGGAACCACCGGTTCCAAAGGCGACTCCACCCGCTCCACAGGTAAGTAATGAACCGGAAGTGGTAAGCAACCCCGGTTCGGATCCAAAACCCTCAACTTCCTTGGATAAGAATAAAAATGTGTGTGACCCAATTGGAGCTTACGTGTCGAAGCTCCCTTTTCCATAATGACTTAAAAAGGAAAAATTGGACCACCAATACGGCAAGTTTTTGGAAATCTTTAAGAAACTTCACATTAACATTCCACTTGCGGAAGCATTGGAGCAAATGCCCACATATGCGAAGTTTCTTAAAGAAATCCTCGCCAAAAAGAGGAAGTTGGATTATAATGAGACGGTAGCGCTCACGGAGGAATGCTCCGCGATTATAACGAACAAACTCCCACCTAAACTCAAGGATTTAGGTAGTTTTTCTATCACTTGCACGATTGGTAATGTTGAGTTTAGGAGAGCTTTATGTGATTTGGGTGCTAGCATCAATCTAATGCCTTTATCTGTATTCAGGAAGCTCGGCTTAGGAGAACCTAAGCCTACCAATATGACGCTTCAGCTGGCCGATAGATCCATTGCCCGGCCAAAAGGAATTGTGGAGGATGTCTTAGTGAAAGTGGACAAGTTCATTTTCCCCGCCGATTTTATAGTGCTCGATATGGCGGAAGACGATTCGGTACCAATCCTCCTAGGACGACCATTCCTTGCAACAGGTAGGACTCTCATTGACGTCCACGAAGGTAAGCTCATCCTACGGTTGCAAGACGAAGAGGTAGAATTTAACGTGTATAACTCCATGAAATTTCCATCTAATACCATGGCGGATTGTAATTCTGTAAATTTCGTGGACTCCATTGATCTTTTTGTTGAAGAGTTTTGTGATAGGTCTTCCGCGGGAACCTCTTCGGAAATAGATGGTATTGAGCATTTGGATGAGGAGCCATTGAACAAGCCATTTGAATACTCCTCCGAAATAGAACGATGTCTGTTGGCAAGGAGCCGGTTTGAGAGTTTAGACCGGGATAGCAAAGCAAAGCCGAAGACCTCCCTTGAGGAACCTCCAGCTTTGGAACTTAAACCCTTGCCTCCTAATTTAAAATACGTAGTTTTGCAACCTCCTAATTTCTTACCGGTTGTTATTTCTTCGCTTTTGACAGCGGAAATGGAGGAAGCATTAGTTGCGGTATTACAAAAACATAAAGGCGCATTTGGGTGGACCATTCACGACATAAAAGGGATCAGCCCCACCATTTGCACACACCGCATCTTTATGGAGGATAAAGTCAAGCCCTCCGTGCAGCCGCAACGACGGCTTAATGATAGGGGTATTTTACCCCTATCTTTTAGCGTGATTTACGGGTTGATTTTGGAGAGAATAAATAAGTTTAATTACAAAAATAAAGTGTTTTGATAAAATAAAGAAATAAAAATAAATCTCGTACTTTTAGTTGATTTTCCGTGTTTTTGATTAGTTTAGGAAATAAAAACGTCAAGCTAACTCGGCACGCAAGATTTGTATTTCAGGTACGAGGAAGGAGTGAAAATCTACTCAAATACGCGGGGCGTATCATTATTTACGCGGGGCGTATCGTCATTTACGCGGGGCGTAAAACATGGTGTCAGAAATAATTACCTTATCCGCAGGCACCATGTGGAAATGACTCAGCATACGTGGGGCGTATGACACCTTACACGGGGCGTATGACACATGTCGGAAATGATTGGCCTAATCCTGAAAGTCAGACTGCATTGTCTCCCGGAGTCAACTCTCCATACGCGGGGCGTATCACCATATACGCGTGGCGTAAAAGGCAGTTCTTCAACGTAAAAAGATCAGAGACTCATTTACACGGGGCGTACTTCAGCTACGCAGGGCGTATTTGAGACAATTAGATATAGAATTGGTCCACATGCAGGAGATTTCTGACGGAATGGGCATATACGCGGGGCGTGTATCACCATACGCGGGGCGTATTATGGGATTTCTGCACTCAATGATGTTGCTCCATACTTGCACCTTGTGAAGTTACATTTGTGTCCTTAGCTTGATGTATAAATAAGAGTGACTAGCACTCAATTAAGGACATCACCTTCTACCTTCTACTTTCTACCTTCTACCTTGCTTCTCACCTTACCTTGTACATAGCTACATTGTACTTCTTTTGATTCTTGTTATTTTAGTTTAGATTCGGATTTATGTAATAAAACTCTCCCACCTCGAGAGCTTGTTCGGTTATTCCGGTGTTCCATCAATGTTCCGCTCCATCATTCGTCACCAAGCTCGAGAGTTCCACCTCCAAGTCCTAAGAGACGGCCTTGAGTCCGGTTGGCTAGTCCCGAGGGCCGATTCTTCCCTCTTCACTTGCTAACTAGCTTGCACTCTTCCTATGTACTAGGCTTGGTTATATTCCTCATTTATGCTTTCCATATTTATAATATATGATTTGCAATTTCCGTTTCTATATACGTGTTGATGTTTATTGCTTGTTTTGATACTCATAATTGACTATTGTGTAGGGGAACGCGATTTCCGACGCCATTCGGGCTATCTTTAGGGACTCATATAGGTGTTGCCTTACCGGAAGTGACAAACCAGAAACCGTAGGAATTGACAAGCCACGGAACTTACGGGCCCTAGTTTCTGATCCCCAGCATTAGACACGCCTTGACTAGGAACCACGTAGTCTAAGTACTTCACGGGTCGGTCGAACTACACGTAGTCATCTTTGCAAGAGTAAATTATCAATCGCATATATTCGGAGTCATTGCCTTTTATATTTATAACTTATCGTCACCCATATCATTCCATGGAGTTTTCCGTTACATAAACCTGTGTCGCCAATAGTTTAGGAATAGTTTGTAGTTGTGTCACACACCAACCCCAAAGTATTCATCGCTTAGATAACGTATAAAACCGAGTCGTCTAATACTTGCAGTTATAAATCCCGTGGATTCGATACCCGGTCTTAACCGGATTATTACTTGATACGACGGGGTACACTTGCCCCTAAGTAGTCGTAGCGTCTAAGTAGAGTCAAGAGCAATTTATAAAGATCACATCCATAGACATAGCACATTCACCGCAATACACATTAAGTCGTCGTTAGAAAAACTCTACCTAGTCTTACGCCCCATCAAGTTTTTGGCGCCGTTGCCGGGGATTTATAATTTCTTGCAATATTAGACAAAAGCGTTTTATTGTTAGTCTAAGAATTTGTACATATTACTTTCTTTTTGTGAATAATTTATTTTGTTTCATACTAATAATCTTCTCCATGGTATCATAGTTGTCATCTGTGGGACGATCTCATGGATGACGAATGTTCGCACCAACAATCTCCCTCGCAATTTGATGTGGTAATCTCTATCCTTAAAGATATTCAAGTAAGATTATCTAACAATGAGGCATATTGCAGGGATTTGGGAAATCAAATCACTAGATTGACATCTCGTATTGATTCAACCGCGGACGAATCAATTCGAGACGCCAATCCGGGTGGTCAAGTTGTAGGGGTCGAGTTAATTGAGCCCTCTCAAGAGGAGTCCCCAAGTCATGTAGGATGTCTCAAGTGCGAGGAGCCGGAAATCCTAATCGACAAGCCGGTTGTGTGCGGGCCCATGGAAATAAATCCAAAGCTAGAAGAGTTTGAGGTTCCTTCTACCTCGGAATATTTCACTCTTTTTGAACTACCAAAGGAGTCAAAAAGGGAGCAAACGAAACTCTTCAATAATTTCTGTAAATATAGTTTTTGGTTTTTGTTAAATTCTTTTGAAGCTAACAATCCGTTTTGTAGGTACGGATTGTTTATTCAAGAATTTGCATTTCTAACGCGAATGGAAGCATACACCTAGGAGGAAATGCTAAGTCGAGCTCACCGACTATAACGTAACGCTTCTTGGGAGACAACCCAAGCTCGAATAAGGGAGTTTTCTTTTCCAACTTTTATTTTCCGCATGTCATTTCTTTTAAAAAATAATAATAAAAAATCCCACTTTATCCAAAGGAGAATAAGCCACACGGGGCGTACACACCTATACACCCCGCGCACCGTGCTTGTTATTTCTGTTTTTGCGTGAGTTAATAACATTCACGCGGGGCGTATTCCTGTTACGCCCCGCGTGCTCCACTTTTTCCATAATAAGATGGCTCAGAGCTCGGAACACGCGGGGCGTCCCTCTACGTGCGCCCCGCGTATCTGAGTCTCTGGCCCCGGTGCACTTAAAAAGCCTCTTCTACGCGGGGCGCCCCTAGGGATGCGCCTCGCGTAGGACCTGACCACTAAGGGTCTTCTTTTCCTTCCTTACCTTTATTTTTGTTTTTGTTTTGATTTCTTTTTTTACGACACCCTTGGAATAGGCATCATTTTAAATAACGCGGAGGGACGTGCAACCCCGCACTTAACGTTTGTTTTGCACTAACAAAAACAAAAATAATAAAAAAATAAATAACCAACAAAATAATTAAACTACTTTATTAACTCTTGAAATTCTTCCGACACGCTACACCTCCCTCGGAAATTAATTAAAGTTCTGTTATTTGTCATTAAAAATAAAAACATCGGAACACAAAGGATGGTTTAATTGAGAAATTTTAGTCTTGGTTTTGAAGTTAGGGAATTTATGAAAAGTTTAGGCTAGTACTAAACAAAAGCATTGAGTCCTAACTCACATGTAATCTCCATAATGAACTTTAAAAAGGCAATAAAAATGGGATAGTTGAGAATTTAGCGAAGACTTGATAGTACACAATTTAAACCCGAATCTTTGTGAGGTATTTTTGAGCCTAAAAGAGTTCGTACGAGAACTCTAATTCTTTCACAATTTTTCGAGAGCTTTGACTTCACTCGACTCATAGAATTTGCATCCAATTCCGGGTTAAGTACACTTATTTTTGGTAAAAAGGCAATAGATGATAAACTGAACCTACTTAGGCTAATTTTTCTTAATTTATTTTTCTCATTTTCATTAAACATTAGGAAACCCCTTCGAGCCTATTAACCAACTTTTTTTGTTAATACCCTTTTAACATTTAACCCTTTTTCCTCTTGTTCAAATACCGACAAAATCAATTTGCACCCGAATTACCCGAAATAAGTCACGACCTTAGCAAATGAGCACCATAAGCTTTCAAAATATTGTTTTTGTGCCTCTATCAAAACAAAGGATACAATAAAAGTAAAACGGCATTCTCAAGCTCCACCCAAGCAATTTTGAAGTATATCTTGTAAAATTCGCTAAGGCCGAAGCAAAATACGGTGCGATCATAAGTCGGTATTTTGGAACTTGAGTTTCTTTAAACTAACCACTAAAGAAGCCACCCACATTACAACCCCCTCCGGGTTCATTTTTAATGTTGCCTAACCATATTTTAGGAGGAAAAACCCGGATGAAAATGCTAATTCAACATGATATCGAGTAAGTACAAAGAAGAGTGCTAAAACACCGACCCACCTAAAATTGAGCGTAAGAGCGAAATCCCTTGGTGAGGTACTATTGGGTTCTCAAAAGATTATCAACCCCTGTTAATATAGCTTATTAAATCTTGATCATGGAGGTTTCAAACAAGTTTCGTACTCAATTGTTTGCGTAGGTACTTACCGAAACCTTTGTACAAAACCGTAACTTTGAAATCACGCACTTGGTAAAACCAACCTTCGGTTTGTTTCTCAATTATCTCAATCCCTTGTCTTTCGATTTCTTTTACTTGAGGACAAGTAAAACTTTAAAGTCCGAGGAGGTTTGATAGGGGTATTTTACCCCTATCTTTTAGCGTGATTTACGGGTTGATTTTGGAGAGAATAAATAAGTTTAATTACAAAAATAAAGTGTTTTGATAAAATAAAGAAATAAAAATAAATCTCGTACTTTTAGTTGATTTTCCGTGTTTTTGATTAGTTTAGGAAATAAAAACGTCAAGCTAACTCGGCTCGCAAGATTTGTATTTCAGGTACGAGGAATGAGTGAAAATCTACTCAAATACGCGGGGCGTATCATTATTTACGCGGGGCGTATCGTCATTTACGCGGGGCGTATCGTCATTTACGCGGGGCGTAAAACATGGTGTCAGAAATAATTGCCTTATCCGCAGGCACCATGTGGAAATGACTCACCATATGCGGGGCGTATGACACCTTACGCAGGGCGTATGACACATGTCGGAAATGATTGGCCTAATCCTGAAAGTCAGACTGCATTGTCTCCCGGAGTCAACTCTCCATACGTGATGCTGCTAAAATATATAGCAATAAATAAGACAAGAGTATCCTATCGCAATAAGTAGTACAGTGCTTAAGCACGAGATCGAACCACAAGGACTATTTGCCACAACTAATTAGTCTAGGGAAGAGGACGTAATTGTTCGGAAGGTTAAATGTGTGAGGAGTGATTAAAAAGACAAACTTTCGAAAATGAAAACGTTAAGCGTTTAACAGGGGAGAATTCAGATTAATTAATGACACAATCCAAGATGGGGATTCCCTTAATTGGTTCCCATGTATGATTTACTGGGATTTGGTTTCATACCATAATGATAGTTGACGGTAATCACCTAAGTAACCACGTAGAGATAGTCAATCTCTTGTAGTCTATTCACATGCCTTTGGTTGACAGCTTGATTAGGCATATAACCTAGGGCATGCAAAGCAATAGGTTCCGTGGTGATTGAGGCTAAAGCCGTAGCCCAGCCACTAGTCCGCACTCCTAGTGGTCTCTAGCGAGGTTAGATTATGCTAATTCGGGTTAGGCAGTTCCTTGGTCAGGTAACTACCTATCTATAATCCTAAATTCGTCGGACTCAAGGAATTAGGTTTAGCTATGTCAGGCTAGTTTATCATCATCGAATCTAATTCTATCATTCATCCTATTTCTGACAAATTTAGGACACTAAGCTTGTATAATCTAATCAACTGGGATTAAACCCATAAAACCAAATCCCTAATCATTCAAGGCTACACAATCAATCTCATCCCCATCCCAGATTGGATGGAGATTAGTTCATAATTAAACTATTCAAATCATTAAAGCACAGATTATCAACATTAATCATCATTAATTAAATAAGTAAAAAGTAAGAGACAGATTGAGGAATTTAGAGATCTAAAACCCGGCTTTGTCTGATTCTGATTACAAAAGGACAGAGCTTTCCTTCCCCATCTTCAAACAAATCAATATCAATTACAATGCAAGAAACTCCCAATCTCCTCCAAAGAAGAAGAAAAATGGAGAGGAAGAGAAGCCATAAACAATTGAAAAAGTAAGTAACCCTAACAACAAAAACATATTGTTCTATTTATAGTGGTAAGTGTGTTAGGGGGTATTTTGGGCATTTTTCAGGCCAAGATTCGCGCCCTGGGGTGAGAAGACGCTGGGAAATTGCTTCCCGGCGCCTCGTCTCATCGAGACAAGAGGTGTCTCGACGAGACGAAAGGGTGTCTCGACGAGACGCTGGGTGTCTCGTCGAGACACCACGTGATGGTTCCCTCTAGGAACCATTGGCCCGCCTCGTCTCGGCGAGATAGGCTATGTCTCGACGAGACGGGGGCCTGTCTCGGCGAGACAGGTGCTGAGAAAGGGTAGTTCCCTCCGGAAGTTATCTGTTTTGGTCCCTGTGCTCCCGGAATTCGCTCTAGTGGTCCCCGAACTGTCCGGAAATGCTCAACCAGTCCTAAAAACACCTGAAAATACAGAAAATGTCATAAATAACGGAAATTACTCACTTCAACTTAAAGATAACAAAATGATGCTGAGATTGAGTGGAAATAAAGCAAAAGCGAACTAAAACAATCCTAAAACCCCTATATAAATGGGAGCTATCAACCTCCCCACACTTGAATCTTGCTTGTCCTCAAGCAAAGCAAGAAAGAGTCAAAAGCAGCGAAATTTCAACGAATAGCTCCCGTACACAGACAAGGATCCATTGCACTTTTATAATCCATACGGTTTCAGACTACTTAAGTTGCAATTAAAAACAAAGTGAACCTCAGATAAATCTCCCAAAACTGATTAATTAGTTTTATCAACCAACACTTTGCGGAAGCGAAAGGCAAGGACTAAGGTTGCTAGCTCACAGGTGGTCGCTCTTACGCTCAAGTGTTTGGGGTGTCATATGAATTTGGCAAACGCTCTACAGTGTATTGCACAAAATGGTCACGTTGGAATTGCATCATCCATCCGGTTGAAATCATGCATCACAAATAAACAAGATTAAAGGTCTTTAAAGGGTTGTAACATAGGCTAAGGTTTGGGGGTAGGAAGAAAGGAATTTAGGCAAAAAGTTAATGACTCAACTAGCTAGAATTTTCTAAAAAATTTGGCACTTGTTCCGCTATGTGCGAGATAAAAGCTCGAAGTTGTTTTATTTCAGTTCGGGAAGCAATTAAAGAATGTCTTTTATCCTTTCCTCTACAATTTATTCGGTTCAAATTTTTTTTTTTTTTTGAGATAGAGGGGACAAAGAGTCAATTTGAATTGGTTACTTCTTCTATTTAGAATTACAACCTTTCAATGATAGCTAATGGAAATTTGAAGGATGTGTGCCTAAGGATCTTCCAGCTGTAATTAAGTCAATTAACTTGGGTAAGAAAGGGTATTTAGGAAGGCTAAGGGCTCGTAACACGGTTGATCAAAGAAAATGGGTAAATAAGGCTCAAAGGGGCTTATCTAGTGGAATTGGTAAAGGATTTTGGCTAATCAAAGACTAGGCTGCATTCACAAATGGCTGAACCTAAATTGCCTAATCATTTCAAGTTCAATTATAACACAACATTCAACCAGTATTGGATGCAATTCCTATGAGCATAATGACAATAACTGTAATCCCACACCTAAGAGATCGATTGTTCCTAAAAATGAGTCTAAAATATCGACCTTTAGGCTCTAGCTCACAATTTAGGGGTTATTTGCAACAATCCTAGCCTCACCTAACAAAACGTTCCATGCCGATCTTAGTTAAATAACACTCTTTGGGGACTCAAATGTTGTTCACAAGTTTTTGCATGCATCGATTTCACTAAGCTTTCAGACTTTCAGAGCACAATTTCAACTGTAATATCAGGATTGCTAGACGCATCAAAAATCAAATGCCTAAGATTCTTATTCTTTTTATTTCTGACTACTGAAAGCAAAAATGAAATCTCCAAACACAAATACATATAAAGCATGCAATTGGTACATGTACAAAATGTCCTATCCTATTGCCTCCTCCCCCACATTAAATCATGCATTTAATTCCAAAAGATGCATATTTATGAAATTGAACAGTAAGCGAAAGGAAAGAGATATGATAGGAAAACTCCCTCATGGTGCATCTATGTAACGCATTGTCTCCACTGCGCCCAAGTCATCCTCATAAATTTTCAAACGCTGCCCATTGACCTTGAATGGGGGACTACGGCCGTTCGTGATCTCCACTGCTCTGGAGGAGAATAACTGGATGACCTCAAATGGCCCATACCACCTCGACTTTAACTTACCAGGGAATAATCGCTGCCTGGAGTTATATAGTAACACCTTATCCCCTACCTCAAAGTGACGTTTGATTATTCTCTTGTCGTGCCATCTTTTCGTCTTCTCCTTGTAGATTCGTGAACTCTCATAGGCACCAAGCCTGAACTCTTCCAAGGAATCCAACTGCAGTAACTGTTTTTCTCCTGCAACTCTTGTATCAAAATTTAGAAAACGTGTAGCCCAGTAGGCTCTATGTTCGAGTTCTACAGGAAGATGGCATGCCTTACCGTAAACTAACCTGAACGGGGACATGCCAATTGGCGTTTTAAACGCGGTCCTGTATGCCCATAATGCATCATCTAATTTGAGAGACCAATTATTTCTAGAGGAATTCACAGTTTTTTCAAGAATAGCTTTGATTTTTCTATTAGAAACTTCTACTTGGCCACTGGTCTGAGGGTGATACGGGGTTGCCACTTTATGGGTGACCCCGTATTTATGCAGGACCTGTCTAAAAGCCTGATTGCAAAAATAGGACCCACCATCGCTAATAATGGTGCGGGGAGTGCCAAACCATGTGAAAATGTTCTTTTGCAAGAATCGGATGACAGCCCGCGCATCATTACTAGGCAAGGCTACAACCTCAACCCATTTGGAGACGTAGTCTACGGCTACAAGGATGTACTCGTTATTAAATGACTTCGGGAAAGGACCCATGAAGTCTATTCCCCAGACGTCAAAAATTTCACAGACTAAAATTGGTTTCATGGGCATGGCATGTCTTTGTGAAATGTTGCCAGTTCGTTGACACTTATCACAGTTTTTCACAAAATCGAAAGCGTCACGAAAGATGGTGGGCCAATAAAGCCCACTCTGAAGTACCTTAGCTACGGTCCTATCTGCCCCGTGGTGTCCACCTACCTCTTTGGAGTGGCAGAATGCAAGGACAGAGGCAATCTCCTCTTCAGGTATGCACCGGCGAATAATGTTGTCACCACAGACTTTGAACAAATAGGGGTCATCCCAAAAATATTGCTTCGCATCATGCAGGAATTTTCTCCGCTGTTGGTAGGAGAATTCTGGAGGGATCACCTTTCCCACAAGGAAGTTAGCGAAATCAGCGAACCAAGGTACATGTTGTACTGACAACAAGGATTCATCGGGGAATGTCTCCTGGATGCCTGCAGTCGTTTCCGTATTCAATTCCTCTTGTTCTAATCTGGAGAGATGATCAGCAACCACATTCTCCACTCCTTTCTTGTCTCGTATCTCCAGGTCAAACTCCTGCAGCAACAAGATCCACCTAAGGAGTCTCGGTTTTGCATCCTGCTTAGAAAACAAATACCTCAATGCAGCATGATCAGTGTAAACAATAACTTTGGAAAGCACTAAATATGAACGAAACTTGTCTAGTGCAAAAATCACAGCTAATAACTCCTTTTCTGTTGTTGTATAATTTACTTGGGCATCATTAAGGGTTTTACTAGCATAAGAAATTGGTTGGAAAATTTTGTCCACCTTCTGCCCTAAGCATGCACCTACAGCTCTGTCACTAGCATCGCACATCAGTTCGAAGGGTAAATCCCAATTGGGGCTAACCATTATGGGAGCTTTGGTCAGTTTATCCTTTAAGGTATTGAAAGATTCCAGGCATTCAGGTGTGAAAATGAAATTAGCATCTTTCAATAACAATTGGGTCATAGGCCTGGAAATTTTAGAAAAATCTTTAATGAAACGTCTATAAAAACCAGCATGGCCTAAAAAACTCCTTACTGCTCTGACATTGGAAGGAGGGGGCAGTTTTTCAATGACCTCAATTTTAGCAGGGTCTACCTCAATACCTTTTCGTGACACCTTATGGCCTAAAACAATACATTCAGTGACCATAAATTGACACTTTTCCCAGTTTAGGACTAGATCAGTTTCCTCACATCTTTGCAGCATTAATTCTAAGTTATGCAAACAGCTATCAAAGGTTATCCCAAAAATAGAAAAATCATCCATAAAGACCTCCATGAAATCTTCTATCATATCAGAAAATATAGCTGTCATGCACCTCTGAAACGTAGCAGGTGCATTGCATAATCCAAAGGGCATCCGTCTATATGCAAATGTCCCAAAAGGGCATGTGAAAGTGGTCTTCTCCTGATCATCAGGATCCACTGAGATTTGCATGTAGCCCGAATACCCATCCACACAACAGAAGAAAAACTTACCTGCCATGCGTTTAAGCATTTGATCGATGAATGGAAGGGGAAAATGGTCCTTCTTGGTGGCATCGTTCAACTTCCTGAAATCCACGCACATTCGCCACCCAGTCGTTTTCCGCACCGGAATTAACTCATTCTTCTCATTCAACGTCACTGTTGTGCCTCCCTTCTTTGGCACCATATGCACAGGACTCACCCATTGGCTGTCAGAGATCGGAAAGATCATCCCTGCATCAAGCAACTTAATCACCTCAGCCTTCACCACCTCCTTCATTTTTGGGTTAAGCCTTCTCTGTGGTTGAGCAGTCGGCTTCACTTTATCTTCCATATAGATCCGGTGTTCGCAAAGCGACGGGCTGATCCCTTTTATGTCAGACATTTGCCATCCAAAAGCCTCTTTATGCTTCCTTAGCACCTCCACCAAGCGATCTTCCTCAGGACCTGTAAGTTTAGCAGAGATAATTACAGGTAAATGTTCAGACGGTGCTAAGAATACGTATTTTAGATGTGCAGGCAAGGGTTTGAGATCGAGGGTTGGTGGTTCTTCGATTGATGTTTTAGGCCTTGTTTTGATTTCCCTCTCCAGGAGTTCATCGTGCCGGGCCCAATTACATCCTTCTTTACTGCCGTCCCCAACATCTTCATCTGACAGCTCCTCCTCTTCTAGTTCGATGTTCAGATTCTTGACCTCGTTTTCCTGAAAAGTACTCTCAACCAAAGAGTCAGTAAGGCTCAAGAAATTACAACACTCGTCATCGTCGGGAAATTTCATAGACTTCAGAATATTGAATTCTACTTCCTCATTCTGTAATCGGAGAATTAATTTCCCCCCCTCGACATCAATCAGGGTCCGTCCTGTCGCGAGGAAAGGTCTCCCTAATAAGATAGGCACCTGATCGTCCTCCTCGATGTCCATTATCACGAAGTCAGCCGGAAAGATGAACTGATCTACCTTCACCAAAAGGTCTTCTACCACCCCTACCGGTCGCCTTATTGATCTGTCAGCCAGCTGTATGGTGACTGATGTTGGTTTCGGATCTCCCATCCCTAGTTTCCTGTAAACAGACAAAGGCATTAAGTTAATGCTTGCTCCTAGATCACATAAGGCACGTTTAAAATGAACTTTGCCTATTGTACAAGGTATGCTAAAACTACCAAGATCCTTCGATTTTTTTGGAAGTGGGTTTGTGAGCATTGCAGAACATTCCTGGCTCAGCATTACAGTCTCATGATCTCCTAATCTTTTCTTTTTAGAGATTAATTCTTTCAAAAACTTTCCATACACAGGCATATTTTCAAGAAGTTCAAGGAACGGAAGATTAATCTCTATTTTCTTAAACACATTAAGCATCTTTGAATAATCCTTATCTAATTTAGCTCTTCTAGAAGTAGGATAAGGTAATGTCACCTGTGTTGGCGGGTCAACAGTGTCAGTTATCGAAGCCGGATCAGAAACACTTACTTGAGGAGAAGATGGAACCGACGAGATATTACCAGTAGCTGGGTCTAACCCCTCGTCTCGTTGAGGCACAAATTCCGGTCCTTTGACCTGTGTTCCGCTCCTGAGCGTAATTGCTCGTGCTTCTTCTTCTGCCAACTTACTCACTTGCGTCTGAAGACTTTGGCAGACTGCTTCATTGTGTGCTAATCTTCCCTCCATGGCACTCATGCTCTCTATCAGGGCGTCTACACCCTTTTTTAGGTTGAATTCGGAACCGATCCTTCCGTGCCCGTCCTGCTTTAAATAGTGGATATGTGCGAGCACCACGGGACATTCCACACTCTTGTGCCCTCCGCTGCAAACCTCACAGCTCACCACTGATCCCGATGATTTCAAGTGACTTCCGAGCAGAGCTAACTTTTCTGTGAGTGCTGCTATCTGAGGATTGGATTTTGGACATACTCCACTGCACTCCTCTGCTGTTGTAAACCTGCTCGGAGGCGGCTTCACAACTTGCCAACATGCACTTCGTTCAGCCAATTCTTTCACCAGATTATAGGCCTGCTTTGCGGTTTTGTTGAACAAATTTCCTCCCGCCGCAGTATCAAGAAAAGCATGGCTAACCGGAGATATTCCCGAATAGAACATATCAACAAGCTGGTACCGCTGGTAATCATGATGGGGGCACCTTCTCAACAACCTCTGGCACCTTCTAAACGATGCGATTTCGCTTCTAAACTGAGCAGTCTTGGATGGAGGGAAATATTTTGCTAGGAAAGCTGATACGGTGGTATCCCAATCAGTTAGAGAGCCTGGCTCAACTGTATGTAGCCATTCTGCAGCTTCTTCTTTCAAGGAAAATCTGAACAGCTTCTGATAGACTTGTTCAGATGTAACTTCTTCGCACTTGAAGGTGCTGCAATATTCTACGAATTTGTCAAGGTGTGAATTGGGATCTTCGTAGTAATCCCCCTTGAACTGCCCTGAGTTCTGGATCATCTGGATCATCGCCGGCCTGATTTCGAATGATTCCGCTGTTATTACTGGATCGAGTAAGCCGAAGGTGCTTGTCGGCTGTCTTGCCTTAAGCAACTCCATCACTGACATATCCTCGGCCATCGTATCCTCATCTTAGGCCCTGCAAGAACAGTTTTAGATTATGAATTCAGATAATAATACGATTGATTATCAGACCCTCGGCTAGAAGAATCCCAAACAATTATTCAAGCTTCGCAATCAATTAATTAGCTATAAACAAAAATAGTCCCCGGCAACGGCGCCAAAAACTTGATGCTGCTAAAATATATAGCAATAAATAAGACAAGAGTATCCTATCGCAACAAGTAGTACAGTGCTTAAGCACGAGATCGAACCACAAGGACTATTTGCCACAACTAATTATTCTAGGGAAGAGGACGTAATTGTTCGGAAGGTTAAATGTGTGAGGAGTGATTAAAAAGACAAACTTTCGAAAATGAAAACGTTAAGCGTTTAACAGGGGAGAATTCAGATTAATTAATGACACAATCCAAGATGGGGATTCCCTTAATTGGTTCCCATGTATGATTTACTGGGATTTGGTTTCATACCATAATGATAGTTGACGGTAATCACCTAAGTAACCACGTAGAGATAGTCAATCTCTTGTAGTCTATTCACATGCCTTTGGTTGACGGCTTGATTAGGCATATAACCTAGGGCATGCAAAGCAATAGGTTCCGTGGTGATTGAGGCTAAAGCCGTAGCCCAGCCACTAGTCCGCACTCCTAGTGGTCTCTAGCGAGGTTAGATTATGCTAATTCGGGTTAGGCAGTTCCTTGGTTAGGTAACTACCTATCTATAATCCTAAATTCGTCGGACTCAAGGAATTAGGTTTAGCTATGTCAGGCTAGTTTATCATCATCGAATCTAATTCTAGCATTCATCCTATTTCTGACAAATTTAGGACACTAAGCTTGCATAATCTAATCAACTGGGATTAAACCCATAAAACCAAATCCCTAATCATTCAAGGCTACACAATCAATCTCATCCCCATCCCAGATTGGATGGAGATTAGTTCATAATTAAACTATTCAAATCATTAAAGCACAGATTATCAACATTAATCATCATTAATTAAATAAGTAAAAAGTAAGAGATAGATTGAGGAATTTAGAGATCTAAAACCCGGCTTTGTCTGATTCTAATTACAAAAGGACAGAGCTTTCCTTCCCCGTCTTCAAACAAATCAATATCAATTACAATGCAAGAAACTCCCAATATCCTCCAAAGAAGAAGAAAAATGGAGAGGAAGAGAAGCCACGAACAATTGAAAAAGTAAGTAACCCTAACAACAAAAACATATTGTTCTATTTATAGTGGTAAGTGTGTTAGGGGGTATTTTGGTCATTTTTTAGGCCAAGATTCGCGCCCTGGGGTGAGAAGACGCTGGGAAATTGCTTCCCAGCGCCTCATCTCGTCGAGACAAGAGGTGTCTCGACGAGACAAAAGGGTGTCTCGACGAGACGCTGGGTGTCTCGTCGAGACACCACGTGATGGTTCCCTCTGGGAACCATTGGCCCGCCTCGTCTCGGCGAGATAGGCTATGTCTCGACGAGCCGGGGGCCTGTCTCGGTGAGACAGGTGCTGAGAAAGGGTAGTTCCCTCCGGAAGTTATCTGTTTTGGTCCCTGTGCTCCCGGAATTCGCTCTAGTGGTCCCCGAACTGTCCGGAAATGCTCAACCAGTCCTAAAAACACCTGAAAATACAGAAAATGTCATAAATAACGGAAATTACTCACTTCAACTTAAAGATAACAAAATGATGCTGAGATTGAGTGGAAATAAAGCAAAAGCGAACTAAAACAATCCTAAAACCCCTATATAAATGGGAGCTATGAATACGCGGGGCGTATCACCATATATGCGGGGCGTAAAAGGCAGTTCTTCAACGTAAAAAGATCAGAGACTCATTTACGCGGGGCGTACTTCAGCTACGCAGGGCGTATTTGAGACAATTAGACATAGAATTGGTCCACATGCAGGAGATTTCTGATGGAATTGGCATATACGCGGGGCGTGTATCACCATACGCGGGGCGTATTATGGGATTTCTGCACTCAATGATGTTGCTCCATACTTGCACCTTGTGAAGTTACATTTGTGTCCCTAGCTTGATGTATAAATAAGAGTGACTAGCACTCAATTAAGGACATCACCTTGTACCTTCTACTTTCTACCTTCTACCTTGCTTCTCACCTTACCTTGTACATAGCTACATTGTACTTCTTTTGATTCTTGTTATTTTAGTTTAGATTCAGATTTATGTAATAAAACTCTCCCACCTCGAGAGCTTGTTCGGTTATTCCGGTGTTCCATCAACGTTCCGCTCCATCATTCGTCACCAAGCTCGAGAGTTCCACCTCCAAGTCCTAAGAGACGGCCTTGAGTCCGGTTGGCTAGTCCCGAGGGCCGATTCTTCCCTCTTCACTTGCTAACTAGCTTGCACTCTTCCTATGTACTAGGCTTGGTTGTATTCCTCATTTATGCTTTCCATATTTATAATATATGATTTGCAATTTCCGTTTCTATATACGTGTTGATGTTTATTGCTTGTTTTGATACTCATAATTGACTATTGTGTAGGGGAACGCGATTTCCGACGCCATTCGGGCTATCTTTAGGGACTCATATAGGTGTTGCCTTACCGGAAGTGACAAACCGGAAACCGTAGGAATTAACAAGCCACGGAACTTACGGGCCCTAGTTTCTGATCCCCAGCATTAGACACGCCTTGACTAGGAACCACGTAGTCTAAGTACTTCACGGGTTAGTCGAACTACATGTAGTCGTCTTTGCAAGAGTAAATTGTCAATCGAATATATTCGGAGTCATTGCCTTTTATATTTATAACTTATCGTCACCCATATCATTCCATGGAGTTTTCCGTTACATAAACCTGTGTCGCCAATAGTTTAGGAGTAGTTTGTAGTTGTGTCACACACCAACCCCAAAGTATTCATCGCTTAGATAACGTATAAAACCGAGTCGTCTAATACTTGCAGTTATAAATCCCGTGGATTCGATACCCAGTCTTAATCGGATTATTACTTGATACGACGGGGTACACTTGCCCCTAAGTAGTCGTAGCGTCTAAGTAGAGTCAAGAGCAATTTATAAAGATCACATCCATAGACATAGCACATTCACCGCAATACACATTAAGTCGTCGTTAGAAAAACTCTACCTAGTCTTACGCCCCATCACTTAACCCCAATATGAAAGAGGTAGTGAAGGCCGAATCAAACTCCTCGACGCAGGTATAATCTTTCCTATCTCCGATAGTCCATGGGTTAGCCCGATCCAATGTGTTCCCAAAAGGGGGGGCACAATGGTGACGGAAAATGATCAAGGGGAATTAATCCCCACACGGAAAGTAACCGGGTGGCGAGTATGCATTGATTACAGAAAACTTAACGAAGCCACCTGAAAAGATCATTTTCCCTTGCCGTTCATCGACCAAATGTTGGAAAGAATGGCGGGTCATAAATTCTTTTGCACCCTCGATGGCTTATCCGGTTATATGCAAATTCCTATCGATCCTTCGGATCAGGAAAAAATGACATTCACGTGTCCGTATGGGACATTTGCATATAGGCGGATGCCATTTGGGCTTTGTAACGCCCCCGCCACCTTTCAAAGGTGCATGACGGCTATATTCTCCGAAATGATTGAGGATTTCATGGAAGTCTTCATGGATGATTTTTCTGTTTTTGGGTCGTCCTTTGAGATTTGTTTAAGTAATCTTGATAAGGTCCTCCAACGTTGCGAAGACACTAACCTTGCGCTCAGTTGGGAAAAATATCAATTTATGGTTCAAGATTGCATTGTTTTGGGACACAAGGTGTCCGGGGAGGGGATCGAGGTCGATCCGGCCAAGATCGAGGTAATTGAAAAACTACCTCCACCAATCAACGTTAAGGGAATTCGGAGTTTCTTGGGTCATGCGGGGTTCTATAGACGATTCATCAAGGATTTCTCTAAGATAGCAACCCCCTTGTCCCAACTCCTTGCAAAGGATGCGGAATTTAGTTTTTCCCCCGAATGTTTGCTTGCATTTAATACGCTAAAGGAAAAACTAGTTAATGCACCTATCATGGTGAAACCCGATTGGAACCTCCCCTTTGAACTCATGTGTGATGCGAGTGATTTGGCTGTAGGCGCTTGTTTGGGCCAACGGGTGGATAAACTCTTTCGCCCTATCTATTATGCGAGCAAAACGCTCAATGAGGCCCAACAAAACTATTCCATCACGGAAAAGGAGATGCTTGCCGTTGTTTTTGCCTTCGATAAATTTAGGTCCTATCTTGTGTTATCCAAAATTATCGTATACACTGACCACGCAGCTCTCAAGTACTTGATGACTAAGCAGGACGCCAAACCACGCTTGATACGGTGGATCCTACTCCTATAAGAATTCGACATCGAGATCAAAGATAAAAAAGGAGTGAAGAATGTTGTGGCCGATCATCTCTCTCGCTTACAAGGCGAGCAAGGCGAATCTTCGGAAGCTGTTGAGATTAAGGAGACCTTTCCCGACGAAGCACTCTACGCGGTAACATCTTTACCTTGGTATGCCGATATGGCAAACTACAAAGCCGATAATATTCTTCCCCCGCACCTTACATATGAGCAGCGTAAGAAATTCTTTCACGATGCTAAGCATTATTTTTGGGAAGAGCCCTATCTGTTCAAATCTTGTGCCGATAACATTATTCGTAGGTGTATACCGGAAGAAGAGGTTAATCATGTGTTACATATGTGTCATACCCAAGAGCCGGGGGGCCATTTTGGCCCTAGTCGGACTATGGCAAAAGTCTTACAATGTGGGTTTTATTGGCCTACTTTGTCCAAAGATTCCCAAGACTTCGTCAAATCATGTGACGCTTGTCAAAGGAGCAGAAATATTTCCCGAAAACACGAAATGCTCCAACAAGGGATCTTAGTTTGCGAACTTTTTGATGTATGGGGGATAGACTTCATGGGACCTTTCCCTAAGTCGCATAACAACGCTTACATTCTTGTAGCGGTTGACTATGTCTCCAAATAGGTGGAGGCCATTGCCTTACCTTCAAACGACTCTAAGGCGGTAGGGAAATTCATAAAGAAAAACATTTTCACTCGGTTCGGAACCCCTCGGACTATCATTAGCGACGGGGGTTCCCACTTTTGCAACCGATAATTCGATCAACTCTTACTTAAATATGGGGTTGCACACCGAGTCTCTACACCCTACCACCCGCAAACTAGTGGGCAAGTTGAGGTTTCTAACCGAGAGTTAAAACGTATTTTAGAAAAAACGGTTAACTCCTCTAGAAAAGACTGGAGCTTAAAGCTCGATGATGCTCTTTGGGCTTACCGCACGACGTTTAAGACGCCCATCGGGATGTCCCCTTATCGTCTAGTTTTTGGAAAATCATGCCATTTGCCCGTGGAATTAGAACATAAAGCCTATTGGGCGCTGAAATTTTTAAATTTTGACATGCAGGCTGCGGGAGAACACCGCCTCCTCCAACTCAATACTCTTGATGAACTCCGCTTAGGGTCATACAAAAATGCCAAACTCTACAAAGAACGTACCAAGCGGTGGCACGACAAGCACATCCAAGTTCGGGAGTTCAACAAGGGGGATCAAGTTCTCCTCTACAATTCTCGCCTCCGGTTATTTCCCAAAAAATTGAAAAGTCGATGGTCGGGACCATACACCGTCATCAATGTGCACCCCTCCGGAGCTTGTGAAATCCAAGGTCCTGACAATGCAACCCTACGGGTCAATGGCCACCGTCTAAAGATATACCGCGGCGGCGTTTTTCCACAACAAGGCGAAACCACACTCCTCGCACCACCGTAAGCTTGCAACATCGCAAAGGAAAGTCGAGCTACTCCGACTCTAAACGTAGCATTGGTTTGACTCTCTCAAACCCCCTGTATATATCTGTTCAATTTTTCCTTGTTTTCTTCGTTTCGCTTCCCAGCCATGGAAAGCCAAATCCCAATTCGACATAATACGTGGGGCGTCATCCTATGCACGCCCCGCGTCTTTGTGCCTCTGATCCAAAATTCTACAAGGGACACCTTTTACGCAGGGCGTACCCCCTCTTACGCCCCGCGTATGAGTTCCTTTCCGTGGTTCCTAAAGTTCAGAAACTCAAACACGCGGGGCGCCCCCTATTACGCCCCGCGTATTTAAGTCTCTACCTCAAATCGCATTAAAAATGCTACCCTACGCGGGGCGCCCCCCTGGGCACGCCTCACGTAGAGCCCCTGACCACTAAGGGTCTTCTTCTTTCCCTTCCTTAGCTTTATTTTTGTTTTTGTTTTAGTTTCTTTTTGCGACGCCCTTGGAATAGGCGTCATTTTAAATAACGCGGAGGGACGTGCAACCCCGCACTTAACGTTTGTTTTGCACTACCAAAAACAAAAAAAAAATTAATAACAACAAAATAATTAAACTAATTTATTGACTCTTTTAAATTCTCCCGACACGTTATCCCTCCTTCGGAAATTAATTAAAGTTCCGTTATTTGTCATCAAAAAAATAAAAGCGTCGGAACATAAAGGAATGGTTCAATTAAGAGATTTTAGTCTTGATCTCAAAGTTAGGGAATTTGTGCAAAACTTAGGATTAGTACTAAACTAAGACAGTGAGTCTTAACCCAAATGTCATCTCCATAATAAACTTTAAAAAGACAATAAAAACGGGATAGTTGAGAATTTAGCGAAAACTTGATAGTACACAATTTAAACCCGAATCTTTGTGAGGTATTCTTGAGCCTAAAAGAGTTCGTACGAGAACTCTAATTCTTTCACAATTTTTCGAGAGCTTTGACTTCACTCGACTCATAGAATTTGCATCCAATACCGGGTTAAGTACACTTATTTGTGGTAAAAAGGCAATAGATGATAAACCGAACCCACTTAGGCTAATTTTTCTTAATTTATTTTTCTCGTTTTCATTGAACATTAGGAAACCCCTTCGAGCCTATTAACCAACTTTTTTGTTAATACCTTCTTAACATTTAACCCTTTTTCCTCTTGTTCAATTACCGACATAATCAAAGTGCACCCGAATTACCCGAAATAAGTCACGGCCTTAGCAAATGAGCACCGTAAGTTCTCAAAATATTGTTTTTGTGCCTCTATCAAAACAAAGGATACAATAAAAATAAAAAGGCATTCTCAAGCTCCACCCGAGCAATTTTGAAGTATATTTTGTAAAATTCGCCAAGGCCGAAATAAACAATGATACGGTGCAATCACAAAACGGTATTTTTGAACTCGAGTTCCTTTAAACTAACCACTAAAGAAGCCACCCACATTACAACCCCCTCCGGGTTCATTTTTAATATTGCCTAACCATATTTTAGGAGGAAAAATCTGGATAAAAATGCAAATTCAACATGATCTCGAGTAAGTGCAAAGAAGAGCGCTAAAACACCGACCCACCTAAAATTGAGCGTAAGAGCGAAATCCCTTGGTGAGGTACTATCGGGTTCTCAAAAGATAATCAACCCCCGTTAATATTGCCTATTAAATCTTGATCATGGAAGTTTCAAACAAGTTCCGTACTCAATTGTTTGCGTAGGTACTTACCGAAACCTTTGCACAAAACCATAACTTTGAAATCACGCACTTGGCAAAACCAACCTTCGGTTTGTTTCTTAATTTTCTCAATCCCTTGTCTTTCGATTTCTTTTACTTGAGGACAAGTAAAACTTTAAAGTCCGAGGAGGTTTGATAGGGGTATTTTACCCCTATCTTTTAGCATGATTTACGGGTTGATTTTGGATAAAATAAATAAGTTTAATTACAAAAATAAAGTGTTTTTGATAAAATAAAGAAATAAAAATAAATCTCGTACTTTCAGTTAATTTTCCTCGTTTTTTATTAGTTTAGGAAATAAAAACGTCAAACTAACTCGGCTCTCAAGATTTGTATTTCAGGTACGAGAAAGGAGCAAAAATCGACTCCATACGCGGGGCGTATCATCCCTTACGCGGGGCATAAAACATGGTGTCAGAAATAATTGCCTTATCCGCAGACACCACGTAGAACTGACTCACCATACGCGGGGCGTATGCCACTCTACGCGGGGCGTATGACACATGTCGGAAATAATTGGCCTAATCCTGAAAGTCAGAGTGCATTGTCTCCCGGAGTCAACTCTCTATACGCCGGGCGTATCACCATATACGCGGGGCGTAAAAGGCAGTTCTTCAACGTAAAAAGATCAGAGACTCATTTACGCGGGGCGTACTTCAGCTACGCACGGCGTAAAAGCTCCAATTCAAGCAATAAAGCTTTAGAGACTCAAACACGCGGGGCGTACAATCCTTTATGCAGGGCGTGCTTGAGACAACAAGACAACGAATTGGTCCACATGTAGGAGATTTCTGATGGAATGGGCATTTACGTGGGGCGTAGACCACTTTACGCGGGGCGTATCATGGGATTTCTGCACCAAATAATGTTGCTCCATACTTGTACTTTGTGAAATTACAAGCTTGCCCTTGCTTGATGTCTATAAATAGGAAGCTCTTGAACTTCATTTGATACCAAGAAATAATTACACACTAGAGAGCAAACTATACTTGTTTTGTTACTTGTTGTAGTATAGATTCAGTTTTTGTAGCTAAACTCTCCACCTCGAGAGCTTGTTCGGTTGTTTCGGCATTCCATCAAAGTTCTGCTCCACCATTCGTCACCAAGCTCGAGATTTCCACCTCCACGACCTAGGAGACGGCTTTGAGTCCGGTTAGCTAGTTTCAAGGGCGGATTCTCCCCTTTTACGTGCTAATTAGCTTGTACTCTTCCTATGTACTAGGCTTGGTTGTATTCCATTTATATACATTTCATATTTATAATTTCATGATTTATAATCTCTATTTCCCTCTACGTGTTAGTGTTTGCTACTTGTTTTGATATTGATAATTGATTATTGTGTAGGAGAACGCGATTTCCGACGCCATTCGGGCTATCTTTAGGGAGTTATATAGGTGTTGCCCTACCGGAAGTGACAAACTGGAAAGCGTAGGAATTGACAAACCACGGAACTTACGGGGCCTAGTTTCTAATTCCCCCGCATTAGACACGCCTTGACTAGGAATTACGTAGTCTAAGTGCTTCACGGGTCGGTCCTACTACACTTAGTCGTCTTTGCAAGAGTAAATTATTATCCGTAAACATTTAGAGTCATTATTTATCGTGGTTATAACTTATCGATATTCATCCCACTTCATAGGGTTTTAGCTACACAAATCTGAGTCGCCAATAGTTAGGATAGTGTGTAGTTGTATCTTACTTCACCCCCAAAGTAATCGCCGCTTAAATAACATACGAAACCGAGTCGTCTAATACTTGTAATTATAAATCCCGTGGATTCGATACCCGGTCTTAATCGGATTATTACTTGATACGACGGAGTACACTTGCCCTTAAGTAGTCGTAGTATCTAGTAAAGCTAAGAACATTTAAAAGATCACATCCATATTCATAGCACATTCACCGCAATACACATTTAATCGTCGTAAGAAAAGCTCACACTAGGCACCGCGCTATCACATGTCGTAACCCTATCCTACATCACGATTGAGATTTTCAAATCTCGGTACGAGCAGGACCTTCTCTAAATCCTTGAACTAAAAATCTCTACTGAGATTTCTGAATTTTCAATAAACACATAATAATTTTCTGAAAAAAATATCAAAACATGACTTTAATGAATTTTTATTTAATAAAACTTATTTGTACACAAACTAAAAAAATAGAAATAATTTATACAAAAATAAATAAAAGTAAAATAAATTAAAAACAAGTAAAAATTAAAATTATGAACAAAATATAAGAAAAATGAAAAATTTAAAAATATGAAAACTAATTAAATTAATTTTCATAAAATTCGTCCACTGATTCAATTGCTTGAATTGAAGCTCCTTCGTAATAAATCTTGCATCGATTACCGTTAACCTTAAATCAATTGCCTTTTGAACTTTCTAATTCTAAGGATCCATAATCAAATGTTTTAACAACTACGAACAGTCCAATCCATCTAGACTTAAGCTTACCTAGAAATAACTTTAATCGGGAATTAAAAAGTAAAACTTTATCCCCAACATTAAAACTTTTAACTTTAATTTTGGCATCATGCCGTTTTTCACTTTTTCTTTATATACTTTGCATTTTCGTAGGATAAATAGCGTAATTCATCCAACTCGTTCAAGTCGAACAAACGCTTCTTTCCTGCGCTTTGCAAATTATAATTAAGGGTTTTTATAGCCCAATATGCTTTATGTTCTAACTCTACTGGTAAATGACAAGCTTTTCCATACACTGGTCTGTAAGGTGTCAGTTTTAAATGCAGTATGGTATGCCCATAACACATCATTAATCTTCTTTTGTTGGGAGTTTAATCCATCTGGAACAATGTGAGCTGCAAGGTAATTAGCTATATCTGCATACCATGGTGCCATGACACTTTTTACTTGCATGAGATATTCATCGGGGAAATCATCTCGTATGCCGACGGTTTCACCGATGGGACCATTTTCATCTTCAAGTCTTGATAGATGATCGGCGACAAGGTTTTCGACTCCCTTTTTATCTTTAATTTCTATGTCAAACTCTTGTAATAGTAAAACCCATCTAATAAGACACGGTTTTGCATCTTTCTTAGCAAACAAATACCTTAAAGCTGCGAGATCGGTATAAATGATGACTTTAGATCCTAACAGGTACGATATAAACTTATCACATGCAAAAACTACCGCTAGCATTTCTTTTTCGGTTGTTGTGTAATTTAACTGTGTACCGGACAATGTGTGACTCGCATAATATATGACATGAAGTTTCTTATCCCTTCTTTGACCTAATACACATCCTACGACTAAATCGCTTGCATCACACATAATTTCGAAAGGTAAATCCCAATCGGGTTTAGCAATTATGGGTGCACTGACTAAGGCGGTTTTCAATGTATTAAAGGCTTGTAAACAATCCTCATTGAAATCAAAGGTTGAATCCTTCATAAGCAAATTACTAAGTGGTTTGGAAATTACAGAAAAGTTCTTTATAAACCTTCTGTAAAAACCTGCATGTCCTAAAAATGACCTTACTCCCTTAAAAGTAGTTGGTGGGGGTAATTTCTCTATAACTGAAGTTTTTGCTCTATCCACTTCTAATCCTTTTTCAGATATTTTATGTCCTAAAACTATTCCTTCATCTACCATGAAATGACATTTTTTCCAATTTAATACTAAGTTAGTTTCTTCACATCTAGACAATACTTTATCTAAGTTTTGTAAACATGCATCAAAAGAATCTCCATAAACTGAAAAATCATCCATAAAAACTTCCATGATATCTTCAATGAAATGTTAAATATTGCAGTCATACAACGTTGAAACGTTGCGGGTGCATTACATAGACCAAAGGGCATTCTCCTATAAGCAAAGGTTCCATAAGGACATGTGAAGGTTGTTTTATCTTGGTCATCTGGGTAAATGTAAATTTGAAAGAATCCGGAGTAACCATCTAGGAAACAATAAAATGCATGACCGGCTATCCTTTCAATCATTTGATCAATGAAAGGTAGAGAAAAATTATATTTCCTAGTTGCGTTGTTTAGGTTCCTATAGTCTATACAAACCCTCCAACCTGTGGTGGTTCGCGTAGGTATTAATTCACCATCGTCATTCCTTACTACAGTTATGCCTCCCTTTTTAGGAACGCAATAGATTGGACTAACCCATTCACTATCCGAGATCGGATATATGATTCCATTGTCTAAAAGTTTAGTAACCTAATTTTTGACTACTTCCTTCATATTCGGATTTAGGCGTATTTGCCTATCCGCTTTAGGTGGCTTACCTTCTTCTAAGTGAATTCTGTGCATTACAAAACTAGGACTAATTCCTTTTAAGTCTGAAATTTGCCATCTCATACTACCTATCCTATTTCTAACAATCTCTTTCAACTTTTCTTCTTGTTCTTTTGTCAATTTGTTAGAGATAATTATGGGAAGAGTATCGCCTTCGCCTAGGAAAGCGTACCTCAAATGGCTTGGTAACTCTTTAAGTTCTAACTTAGGAGGTTCTATAATTGAAGGCGAAATTGGTCTATCTTCTCGAATCAAAGGCTCTGGAGCCTTATCTTCCAATTCTTGTCCTATAATGGGTTCTATTACTTTTTCTCTTTGAATAACATCATTGACACACTCTTCGACCAAATCAAGTTTCATACAAACTAACTCTTCCATAGGGTATTCCATTGCTTTGTTCATATTAAACTCAATCTTATCTTCACTTATTCTCAAAACTACTTTCCCTTCCAATACATCGACTAATGCACGTCCCGTATTCATAAACGGTCTACCAAAAATTAGCTAACAATTAACGTCATATGCAACCTAATATAACGAAGTCGGTAGGAAAAATGAATTTATCGACTTTAACTAAAACGTCCTCAATTATACCATATGGTTTCTTAGTGGTTTGATCCGCTAGTTGCAAAACCATATTGGTACGCTTGATATCTTCTTCTAAACCTAACTTTTTGAAAATAGACAACGCCATTAAGTTAATGCTCGCTCCTAAGTCACAAAGACAACTTGGGAATTCAATGTCTCCCAACTTACACGGAATGGTGAAACATCCAAGATCTTTGAGCTTAGTCGGCAAATGACTCGATACTATTGAACTACAATCTTCAGTTAACGATATGGATGAAATTCATTCCCAACTAATTTTCTTAGAAATTAAATCTTTTAAAAATTTACCATAGTTAGGAATTTGCGTTATCGCATCCATAAACGTCAAATTTATATGCAAATTTTTAAGTTTGTCTAAAAATGTTAAAAGTTGTTTATCATAATCCTTATTTCGGACTTTATGTGGAAAAGGTGGGTTTGGTACAAATGTTTTTGTGTTAGCATCTATGGGTGAACTCTTTGAATTTATATTCACTTCTAAGGATTCGTCGTCAAATCAT
Organism: Euphorbia lathyris; assembly: GCF_963576675.1. Taxonomy (NCBI): domain Eukaryota; kingdom Viridiplantae; phylum Streptophyta; class Magnoliopsida; order Malpighiales; family Euphorbiaceae; genus Euphorbia; species Euphorbia lathyris. Next base: position 41,450,850 of record NC_088917.1, on the reverse strand, counting down.
TTTCCTGCAAAATGTTAGTAGAATCTTCGGGCATTTCCGGACCTAAATAATGTTTCCCCGAACGAAGAGTGATAGCCTTTACATGCTCTTTAGCATTTTCTTCCGTATGGCTGAGAAGACTTCCCTCTTTTCAGGGTGGAATTGATTTAGCAATTTGTCCTATTTCAACCTCCAAATTATGGATGCTAGACGAGTGGTTTTTAATTAATTGATCAAATTTATTCTCAATTCGTTTAAAACCATCATCGTGGCTGTTTACTTTACCACCGATAGCATCTATGAATTTGTCGAATTTAGAAGATAATGTGCCAATCGTGTTTCTTGATTGATTTTGATAATTATTAGATCGACTTTGATTGACACCAGCATTATTATTCTCTTTCCAACTAAAATTAGGATTATTCCTCCATCCGGGATTATAAGTATTAGAATAAGGGTTATTAGTTTGATTTTGTCCTTGGACAAAGTTTACATGTTCAAACTTATCCAAACCATCGTAATCCAAGTCCGTTTGGATTGGGTTACCATTAGTGTCACACGGTGTCATAAACTTGTCAATTTTGTGCGATAGTGCAGAAAATTGGGCTTGTTACATCGCGATCGGATCGAGATTAACTATACTAGGTAAGGAACCTGAGGATATTAGTTTGCTAACACAGGTTGTTGTGGCACAGTTTCGTAAGGTTGAGAGTTGACTAGGATAGCCCCTAGAACATTTGGTTGGGCCCCAAAATTAACTTAACTCAAACCAGGGGTGGGGCTTTAGCCATAGGATAACCCCAAGTTGATTTATGTTATAAGATTCTCTTAAGTGTTTATCACTACAACATACTAAAACTTTTAGTATTCCGATTGACAAAATTACCAAATTGAAGGAAAATTGATTTATGTTATAAGATTCTTTTAAGTGTTTATCACCATGTCTGCATCATATTAATTTTGACGTAACAGGGATCTCAATAACAATAAATTGACAGGGCTATTCCTCCCCAAATTGAGGGTTTGAATTGTCTTAAGATATTGTATTGTTCCTTTGCTCCTTCTCGTATTTAAGTTACTATGCACTTCCAATTTTTAAGCTTTAGATAATTTGGTTTTGTTGCTCCATAGTTTGACAGAGGCTTAATTACTTGATTTGAAACATTTTATAGCATTTTCTGTTATAATACGATGTTTCAAATGGATGGAAGATCACACTAATTAACTTGTGTATTTTATGTTGTAGGGAGCAAATGGATGGAAGAACCTGCAAAGGATGGACATAACAAGTCATGAGATTCAAGGTTTAGGTGTTTAGGATTGTGATCTTCACATATGTACATGTTTATTATTATATATAAAGGTTATTTGCAATCTTCTTTCATTATATATACATGTTTATGAAAGAGGTAAAAAAAACAATGACAAAATTCTTATAAGAAAATGTCATCTTACTTTCTATCTAACGACACAGAACTAGTAACAAACTGCCATACTAATTATGTTCCAATGACATAATTCAATACAAATTATGTCATGTGAATTGCGTTACCATGACAGTCGAGAAAACAAAATTTGTCATAACATTAACATAACAACTTCATTTTAACTTAATATTTTGACAGATTATTTAAAAATGGTGTCATGAGAACATATATTCTGTAACAGTTGTTATTAGATAATCCGTCATATAATTAATGGTCAGATGACAGGTCGCTGTCATGTGAGGCTATTACGGATGACACAACACGACCATCATCTGAAGTACCATCAAACGACAGCGAGCCCCGTGATAGTTTTATATCTTGCGGGATGACGGTTTTTAACCGTCATCTGAAGGGGTTTTTGGCGTAGTGATTAGTGATTCTGGATTATAAAGTGTGATGCTTTGACTATATGCAATCACGATCCATAACATGAATGATCCCGGGGTGTGTGCATCAGGACTGGGTATCACATAAAGTAATTGCGGGATACTTAATGTTAGATTGAGCATTCGTCACTCCTGATAAATGGGAGATATATCCATAGGCCTCTTGTGGAGAATTAACTTGAAATCCTTGCAAGGTCATATGGTTAAGAGTTGAAATGGAGATTTCACCTAACGTATCCATTCAGAGTTAATTCTACATGAACAAGTAAAATAAACGTCTGATTATATGTAACTTGACATAATCCATAGTTACAAATTCGTTTAAGGATATAGCTGATAAAGGATGAAATTATACTGGAACTAATACAGAAAGGTAAACGACGGAATCAACATGTCTTCTTATTACTCTTGGGGAATGTTTAAGGTTATGCTATTCACAGTCCATGCACTCATTCTGTTATACAATCGGTTGAATATAATTTGGATAAATTAATTCAATGACTGTATACGGCTAGTAGTAATAAGAACCTATTGGGTCACACATGAGACTTAGAACCGGAAGGGCAAAATGGTAATTATAGGGTGGATATTGAATGGACCGAAATTTATATATATATACACACACACACACACACACACATTAAGTAGGAATAATTGACTTATTTAGATAATTGTAATTAGATTATAATCATAGTTAAATCAATTATATGATAAAGTTTAATTAGAATTTTAATGTGATTAAATCTCTAATTAATACTATCCTAACCTAAAGATAAGTTATCTAATTTGATTAGAGATAATGTTTATATTTATATGGGATATAGATATAAATAATATGCTTAATACATCATCAGCTCCCGAAACTTGTCCAAAATAGTAGATAAGCTCCATGAACTTTGCAAGTGTCTCACCAGCTCCCTAAACTTGCTTATTTCATATCACCAACTCCCTAAACTTGTCCATAAAAATAGATCAGCTCACTGAACCTTGTAAGTGTCTCACCTGTTGGGGTTTAATGTCATATAGTCAATTGTTCTCGGATATAAACCAGCTGTAAATGAATTGTTCTTTATATCATTTGTTTTAATAAGATATAGTTTTCCAAACTATATAAAGGCAATAACTTTTAAGAACTAAACAAGTCTAATAAAAGGAAATCCCTAAGTTTATTTAAAGTGATTATAAAGTGTTCATACAAGCATGAAGTGAGACAAAACATTATAATAAACTAATAAACTTAAACCCACCCCAAGTCAAGTAATATGTTTTGAATAGGGATTGACATAATACTGTAGAGACTTGCATGTAACAATGTTTTCTGTCAGGACAGAGAGCTGATCTCACAAGCTTCAGATATGCAGATATCTGGATAGTTACATGGATCTAGTGAAGGAGTTCATTAGGATTGGGGACCCGACTTGAGATAATATGATGGATGGATTTATCCTTTGTCACCTGTTCATCACATTGGTATTAACAGGTATAAGTAATCATCAAACTCAAAGGAATGTTAATTAGTGATTCTGGATTATGGAATGTGATACTTTGACGCTGTTCAAACACGATCCATAACAGAGATGACTCTGGGGTGTGTGCGGGCAGACGTTGGGTATCACAGGAAGTAATTGCAGAATAGTTAACATTAGATTGAACATTTGTCACTCCTGATAAATGGGAGATATGTCCAAGGATCGCTTGTGGAAGACTTGACTCTAAATCCTTGCAAGGTGATAGCTTAAGATTTGAAATAGAGATTTCACTTAACATATCTATTCGGAGTTAACTCGGCCTGTACAAGTAAAAACGAACGTCTCGTTATATGTGACTTGACATAATCCATAGTCATAAGATTCTGTTCAAGGATGTAGTTGATAAAGGATCGAATTATACTGTAACTAATATGGAAAGGTCAACGACGGAATCAACCTGTCTTCTTATAGCTCTGGGGGAATGTTTACGGTTCTGCCAATCACAGTCCTCGCACTCATTCCGTTATACAAACCTTAAATGTAATTTTGGAAAATTAATTTAATGGTTGTATACGGCTAGTAGTAATAAGAACCTAATGGGTCACACTTATACTTGGAACCAAAAAGAGGAATGGATATTAATTAATTGATGGAAGCCCAACTTAGTCTAAAAAGGCCCAAATAAGGAGGGGGGCGAAATTTAATGTGTTTAGACACATGTGGGAATTAATTTAATTTTGACAATTTTAATTAGATTATAATTGTGGATTAAATTAATTATATGATAATTAAGTTAGAAGGTTTATTGAGATTAAATTAGTTCTAATTATTATCCTATTAAATAAGTTAATATTATCTTTATATATTTAGATATAATTATAGATAATAATAATAATAAGAGTATTATTCCGAATAAAACTCTTAATAAGTAACCTAATTCTATCTAACTAGGGTTTAGATACAAGATCTGTTGTGAATTTCGGCCAACCCTACTCATCCCGTAAAGAGAGAATTTCGACCCCTTCAGTAGATGACGGAATTGCACCGCTTGCTTCCATTCGATTGATTTTATCTCTTTATCTTTCTCCTTGAGCTTGTGTTGATTTGTTAGAGGCAATCTCCTTTGATTGCTATTCTTTGGTTGTATTCTAATCGTTTACTTATATGCTTTTTTATGTTCATGAAAGAAGAAAAGACAAACAAAAGAGAGAAATTCGTTTTGCTCCTCCTACATCGGGTCAGTTCACGTTTTCACGGATTCCCGGAGATTGAACCATCGAATCGTCACGATTTGTGGACAGGAGCTTCTAGACATATTCTTCCTTGTTTTCACCGTTGGGATTATTGTTCGGACGTCTGGAAGGTCTGTTAGGGTAGGGGCAGATTGGTTGACAGATTCCATCTCTCTTGAAGTTGTGGGCACTTCGTTTGCAACGGTAGATTGATCGTCATATTTAATCCCTCTTTATATGAAATAACGATTAACGGATCTTGGGATAAGGGAAATAAATAAAATACGTAAAAATTTTATATTTCCGTTGCGCCTGTGTTTGCCTATTTCCCTTCATCACCAACTCTCCAAACTTGCTTATTCTGTAACAACTAAATACAAAAACCATAACACTAACTCTCGATCCTCATCCATTCAATCTCTCAAACCTGCAAAACTAACTATTATAATAGGTTGAAAGATAGAAGCAAAAAAATTACCTCTCGAATAGATGAAGACGTATTTTTAGAATTTAAGTTTAATACGTTTTTATATTTAGTTGTTACAGAATAAGCAACTTCAGGGAGTTGGTGAGACACTTGCAAAGTTCAGGGAGCTAATCTACTTTTATGGACAAGTTTAGGGAGCTGGTGATACGAAATAAGCAAGTTTAGGGAGCTGGTGAGACACCTCAGAGAGCCAATCTACTATTTTGGACAAGTTCAGGGAGCTGATAATGTATTAGGCCTAGATAGTATGATAACTTATCCTACTTATCTAATTGATAATCCTAATTACAATGTCATTCTAATTACGCGTTTTATGAAGGAAAATAGACAAACCTAGGCACATCGGAAATATAAGTTTTTTTTATCTATTTTATCTATTTCCCTTTCCCAAGATCCATTAATCGTTATTTCATACAAAGAGGGATTAAGCAAGTGTACCTTTTCTGAAGATCAATCTACCGTTGCAAACGAAGTGCCCACAACTTCTTAACCATATATCACGAACAATGATAACAATAGAAAAGAAAACGATTAGTAATCAACCAATGAATAACAATTTAAATTGATTATCTCTAAAGGAACTGACACGAGATCAAAGAGAGAGTAAACAAAAGAGTAATTTAGACGGGATGATGTCGGAAGAATTCCTAGCATCTAATACTTGCTTGGCTGAAATACATAGGGGAGGGGGCTATTTATAGCCTTCTCAAATCCAAACCCTAGTTGTATTAGTTAATTAATTAAATTAGAATCCAATTCAGAATAGGATTACTAATTAGATAATTAATTAAATATCTATTATTATCTTAAATCATATCCTAATATAATTAGATAATGATCGTAATCCAATTAGATATTAATTTATGTTAGAAATAATTAATTAGAGTTATAATCACATTAAAACTTCTAATTAACATTATCACATAATCATATAATTTAATTTTGGGTCAAATACATGAATATCATAATTAAGTACAAAAATACAACTAAGTCATTACCAAACTTAATTCTTAATATATCATTATTCTTTATATTTTATGATTTTACATCATAGTTTAAAAATTGTAGATTCCAATTCATAAATTATAAACCCTAGAAAATATATTGACTTCTAATTTATAAATTCTAATTCTTAAAATATATTAAAAAATACTGATTTTACTAGTTTGACATAATCCAAAATTATGAGTTGACGTAGTTGTAAATAGTTGTTAAAAGATAAATTTTTGTGTAATTTTCCCTTTAATTTATAATCATAATCCAATTATAATTATTAATTAAATTATTCTATCCATATTAATTACAATTTTCGGCTTATATATATTCATCCCACTAAATTACAATTTCGTCCTCCGGCTCTAAGTCTGATGTGCGACCCATTAGGTTCTTACCGCTGCTAGTCGTATATATTTATTGGAATTAATTCAACCTGATTAATTTCAACTTAATATATAACGGAATGAATCCGAGGACTGTTACTAGCAGAACCGTAGACATTCTCCCAGAGCAATAAAAAGCTAGGTTGATACTGGCATTTACCTTTCCGCATTAGGTCCCGTATAATTCGATCCTTCATCAGCTATATCCTTAGATGAATCTGTAACTATGGAATATGTCAAGTTACATATATTCAGACATTTATTTTACTTGTCCAGGTAGAATTAACTCTGAATATATAGGTTAAATGAAATCTCTATTTCTACTCTTAACCCTATCACCTTGCAAGGATTTCTAGTTAATTCTCCACAAGAGGCCATGGATATATCTCCTATTTATCATGATTGACGAATGCTCAATCTAACATTAACTATCCTGCAATTACTTTATGTGATACCCAACACCTGCCTCACACACCCTATAGTCCCCTCTATAGTGGATCATGCTTTAACAGAGTCTAAGCACCACATTCCATAATCCAGAATCACTAGCTAATGTTTATTTGAGTCTCAATATTACTTATACCTACTAATACCATTTAAGATGAATAGGTGACATTTGGATGAATCTATCCATTCTGTTATCTCAAGTCGGGTCCTCAATCCTAATGAACTCCTTCACCGGATCCATGTAACTGCTAGATATCTACATATCTAAAGCTTGTGAGATCAGCCCTCTGTTCACAATAGAAGACACTGTTACGTGCAAGTCTCAACATCAATACGTTAATCCCATGAACACATTACTTGACTTGGGGCCGTTTTAAGTTTATTAGTTTATAATAAAGTTTAGTCTCACTTCATGCTTGTATGAATACTTTATGATCACTTAAATAAACTTAGGATTTCTTTTATTTGACTTAATTAGTTCTGATAAAAGATTAATGCCTTTATATAGTTGAATTTATTATATCTTATAAACCAAACGATAATGAACAATTCATTTACAAATAGTTTATATCCTACAACAATTGTCTATAGGGCACTAAACCCCAACGTCTCCCACTTGGACTAAAGCCAATTGGTCCTGAAACTAATCCCAGAAGAATTCAGATGGCGATCATGAACTCTTTTGGTCAAGGACTTCGTCAACGGATCTGCAACGTTGTCCTCTGTGGGTACTCTTTCTATTCTCACATCTCCTCTGGCTATAATCTCTCTGATGAAGTGATATCGCTTAAGATAATGCTTGGATCTATTATGAGACCGTGGTTCCTTTGCTTGTGCAATGGCTCCATTGTTATCATAATACAATGTAATGGGATTCACAATGTCAGGCACCACTCCTAGTTATGTCACGAACTTCCTGATCCAAACTGCCTCTTTTGTTACTTCTACAGCTGCGATGGACTTTGGTTGACGAAAATGCAACGCTTCCTTGTTTGGAACTCTTCCAACTGACTGAACCCCCATTTAGGATGAACACATATCTGTTGGTCCCGTGTAATTAGTTCCAAGGGGGGGTTAGGAACCAATGTAACTTTTTTCGTTTGATTATGCTGACTTAATTTAATTCTTTAAGTTACTTTACTCAGTTTGGTCAGCAAGGCCGAGCAAGATGTAAGACCGCTTTAGTCAGAGGCTGACAAAAACCGTTTTACTTGTGAGTTGGGAATTGACACTTAAGGTCAGCTTCCAACTCAGCACTCCGATTACTCAGTGTCAGCTTATACAATTTATATCCTGAGTAATTTAAGCAAGCAACACATACATATATATATATATATATATTGAGAGAAGGAGTTAGAAATTACTCAGCAGACTTATCCTAGTTCGGCCTCACCACCTACGTCCAGTCCCCAGAATCCTTCCGGGATTTTTCAATCCAATACCGAGCTCTTTAAAGGTAGAGCACAAACCGTTTACAAAGCAGTTGAGTATGCAAGAGTACCGTCCTCTATTCGTCTACTCAACCCCTACTGAGCGCTATAACCAAACACTCAGATTTTCTTTACCGCTGAGTACTAAAACCGAGTACTCAACACCACTCTCTCAACTTTTACAATTGATACAGATTTGTTCTTTCTAGATGAAGAACACTTTAGATGAATACAAATTCGATCTAGACTTTTACACAAAAATAGGATTTGGGTGTAAGTATTTGCTTTTTCTTGTTTGTATGTGCTTGTATGTATGCTTCTCTCTTTTGTATTTCGGCAAAGGATCCAAGTGAAGAGCTTGTCCTTTTATAGTGAATTCTGAGGCTGTAATCATTTGAATTCGGATGTATCCGTTGAATTCAAACGGTCTTCTTGCGTCATTCACTGGTCAGTATACAGTTTTACAGGCCAATCCTGTCTTCTGAATTTAGCAGGCGTCAGGCTTGTCTTCTTCCGCCAGGTTCGTCTTCTAGCGCTAGTTTCATCTTTTAGCCAAAGGCCAGTTGACCCATGCGTCTCGAAACTGTCTCCTTGCGTAATTTCAAAGCTTCTGAATTGGTGCAGATCTCTGTCGGATCTTGTCTTTTAGTGAACGGATCATTGGCGCTGTCCTGATGAACACTCAGCTTGATTTTAATAGACGTTGCCTTCGATCTTTGTCTCTGGTGAGGCTGAGTCACGTTCTACTCAGCTTCTTCGGTCAGCTTCGTCTTCAAGCGTTTGTTCTGAAGAAGACTTTCCTTCTATAATGTTGAGTTGTGTTCTACTCAGCTTGTGCTGTGTCTCATGCTGACCTCATCCTATCTTACTTTTTATTTCTGTTCTCATTTATAATTATACTCAACATTGAACAACCACATTAGTACAATTAAATCAAAGCACTTAAATTTAATTGTCTTAATTATGGATTAACTTAAATAATTTTGTCAAATCAAAATCATGTGGAAAGGTGTTTCAACAAACTCCCCCATTTTGATGTTGGCAAAAATATTTAATTATGGAACTCAGCATCGACGTTCCCCATGATTGATTTATCTTTTATTCTTCTGAAGTTACTCCCTCGTAAGGGTTGCATCTATTGACTCAATTTAACTCTAAACCTTCTAAGATTTAATCGAGTGAAATTAAGACATGCCTTTACTGACTTAGTTCAATTCTAGACCTTCCAAGATCTAATTCAAGTGAGCCTAGGTCAGCTTTCAGAAGATGGTCAATACTTGGAACATATAGTTGTTTCTCAATGTTGCACATAGGTATCAGAGTTATCATATAGGTATCAGAGTTATGTGTGCTGAGTATATTTTACTTGTATTTCCCTTATGTTCACAATTTTTAATTTGTTGTTCAATGGATAGCTAAGTATGACGGATCAGCATATAAACACAACAAGTAAGCATCGCATATAGATAAGTCAGTTTGAATAAAAAAGATGCTTATATAGATAGTCAGCAACAAAATAGGACATGCCATATATGAAGTTACAAGTCTAAGACAATTTCTTAATCTATCTCTTTATGTTGACTTGAACTTGGTGGGATTTGCCTTTGCCCTTGGCAGTTCTTTGTGGTTGACTTGGATTACTTAGGTTAGCAGAAGTTGAACCATGCTTTGCTGAGTTTCGGCGGCAGGCTGAGTTATCTCCCCTTGATTCTGCTGAGTTCCAGAAGCTTGCCTTTGGCGTTCTTTCTCCCCCGTTTTGCCAGCATTGGGATTGGGAGGAGGAGGATAGAAAGTTCCCCGTTGAACAGCACGAGACAGTTTTGATGAGTACATTTGGAGTTGACTCGTACTTTCCCGAAGACCGTTGAAGACTTCCATGCCATCGGACATAGTGGAATTGGGGATCTTAATGTTGGCACTGAGCATACTTAACAGATACTTTTGAGATTTCCCGATCCAAGCTATGGATTCTTTCATTCTAGCATATGATTGATGGTACATCCCGAGCAGGGCAGTGTCATATGTTGGTCCCGTATAACGTGACAAGGTTAGTTCCAAGGGGGGGGGATAGGAACTATTTAAAATTTTGTCCGTTAAGGCTGACTTCTTTTCTTAGAGAAAAGGTTTACACAGCGGTGCTAAGTAGATTTAAGACACAAGCTTAGTCAACTGGTGACTAAGTCTGCTTCTTTCCTTGAGTCAGGAGATAGCACTTAAGTCTATTCCTGAACTCAGCTTCTTAGTGCACTCAACTCAGCGTGAGTTCGTTACTTAGTCAGTTTTAATAACAAGCAATATATAAAGGAGTTTAAAGGTTAGAAATATGTTACTCAGCAGACATATCCTGGTTCGGCCTCTCCGCCTATGTCCAGTCCCCGGAACTCGTTCCGAGCTTTTTGAATCCTCTACTGAGCTCTTTAAAGGTAGAGCACAGAACCTTTTATAATAGAAGCTGAGTATACAAGAGTACCTTCCTCTATTCCTCTACTCACTCCTATACCTACCGCTGAGTACTATAACCGAGTACTCAGCTTCTCCATTCTATTCTTCTAGAAATGATAAGTGTTTGTCCTAAACAACAATTGCTAAGACACTTTAGATGAATGAATTCACTCTAGACTTTTACACAAAGATCGGAATTGGTGTAAGGTTTGCTTTGCTTTTCTCACAGAACTTCAAGTAAGAATTTGGTCAGCGTTTCGACTTGATTGAAGATCTGCATCGAATGAAGCATTTGAAAGGCCTATTTATAGTGACACTTCAAGCACCGGTGATTTCGAATTTCGAAATAACCGTTGGAGGCTAACGGCTTCCTGTTGCTATCATTCTGGACGTGCTTAGTGTCGTTGGCCAATGAAATTCTTGTATCTTCTGTCTATGGCAGTGCTCAGCAGCTTTTCGTCAGATGAACAGAATGTTTCGCCATTTATAGTAAAGTCCTCCAAACAGCTTACTGCGTCTTCTGAGCTTTACCCAAAGTAGAAATACTTTGTCTACAAGTTGGTTCTGTTCTCCTGTTGACTTGTACTTCTTGTCGTTCAACTCAGCAGCTTCATCTTGAAGCAATTGATAGAAAGCTTCTCGATCCTTTTTCATGCTGAGCTAGCGCTTTGCTTAGAATGACTGTGTTTTGACTTCCTGGGTCGTGAGGTCTTGATCTGTTGACTTGGGCTTGACTTCCTCTTATGGGCCTTTGGGCTTTTTGTCTTAATGTCTTATAAATCAATTTACTCAACATTGAACAAACACATTAATGTGAATAAATCAAAGCATTTAAATTTAATGTGTTAGAATATTTTTATCATTCACATAAATAATTTTGTCAAATCAAAATCATGTGGAAAGGTGTTTCAACAAACTCCCCCATTTTGATGTTGGCAAAAATATTCAGTAAGGAACTCAGTGTTGAGCTCCCCCATGATAGTTTACCTTGTTTTTCTCAAGATATTTCCCCGTAAGGGTTGAGCTATTGACTTAGTTTTACTTTAAACATTTCAAGGTTTAATCAAGTAAGTCTAAGGTCAGTTTTCAGAAAAAGGTCAGCTCATGGAACATATTCTTTTTAACTCAGTTAAGATGAGCGGAAGATTTAGATATCAGAGTACGCTGAGTATATCTTTGTTCAATGAGTATTAGTTAAGAAGACATATAAAAGAGGTCAACTTATAGATCAACACATCAGACAATCATGAAGCAAAGTAAGCACATAACACAGTTGATTTATGAAGATATGTTAAATATTCAGCACAAAACATAAGTAAGCATCACATAAGATTAGTCAGTTTTGAAGAAGGTAGATGCATGCATAGTTTTGTATTAATGGTCAGCACAGCAAAATACATAAGGAAAGGACATCTAAGTTTAGCAATCCTAGTCAAGCTATTTTTTCTTGCTGACTTGAGCAGAATGCTCTTTCGCTTTTCCCTTTGATTTCTGCTGACTTCCAGATGCTTCTCCTGTTTACTGAGTTCTTTGAGCTTGTTCTTTCTCCCCCGTTTTGCCACCATCGGGAGGAGGAATGAAGGTATCGTTGAGGGCAGCACGAGTTAACCGCACAGAGAATGCCTTAAGCTTGCACGTGCTTTCATTTATACCATCAAAAACAGGAATACCATCATCCAAGATATCACGGGGAACCCTGATAGCCGAGGCACTGAGCATACTCAGGATGTATTCTTGAGACTTCCCAACCCAGGTAATACTGTCAGTCAGCATGGCAAAAGCTTGATGAAACATCTTAAGTAGAGCCGAGTCATAATACTGACGTTGAGCATTCGAGTGGCGCACATGGTTGAAAGTGGCTTGAGAATACTTCAGAATTTCATTCGTCTTGAGTTGGTCAGTTTCCATCTCTTCCTTACTCAAGTTGAGTAGACGGACAACCTCACTAATTTGCTCAATGGAACATTGGGAGGAGGAAGAGAGTTGCTCGTTGGTTCTTTCTTGCTCAGATTGAAGCTGGTTGAAGAGTTGATGAACTTCAGCAGAAGTTGCATACATGGAGTTCGCAGCTGACAGGTTTTGAAGTTGACCCTGAAGAGAGTTCATGTGATTGACCATTGTCAGCTGGAGTTCGGCCAGCTTTGTTATTGATTTCTGTTTGGGCTGTTGAGACTGGAGTGAAGTCATGACACTCAGAAGATCTTTAAGACCTTTAATTTCTGTGAGAAGCTGAGTGACAGACGAAAGTTGAGTTGGCTCAACAGGAACTGACCCAGCGGTGTCGACATTGGTTTGATGGAGGTCCTGGAGTAGAGCTTGAGCTGAGTCAATGATTCTTCGATCAGACTCAGTAGCGTTCAGATAAGCATAGGATCCATCATTGTTTGACCCAGTTGCCGGAATATGAATGAAATCGGATGGAGGAGGTGTTTGGTTCAATTCATTATCTAAAGTACCAGCATGATCAGCGACTGGACTTAAGTTTAGATTGCCAGCAGGAGCTGACTGGTTGATATTCTGCACTTATGGTTGTGGAAGAGGATGATTGGCAGAATTATATACTTGCTCAGAGTCAGGCTGAAGCTGACTGGTTTGAGGAGGTTGAGGTGTTTCAGCACTAACCTGAGCATGTATTTCCTTAGCTAGCTCAATATGTTGAGGAGCAGGAACTTCGAGCACTTACTCGGTATCACCTTGGCTTAGAGGAGCAATTGAGTCGGCATGTTCCTTAGGCTGAGAAACAGAGGCTTGCTTTTCCTGTTGCTCTGGTGGAGACTCAGTGGGATTTGAGAAGAATTTGAACTGCATATCTGAGAGGTCAGTGATCGGATCCCGCAATGGGGAGTCACCCATAAGATCAATGACAGGGGATTTATGTGCCTTCTTCTTAAGTCTCCTTAATCTCTGTGTCTTTTGAGGAGAAGGGTCAGCAGGAATGGACTCAATTGAGTCAGTAGGTGAAGGTGCCCCTTGATCAGCATGATCATTTGCTATTGGCTCAGCTTCTTCTTCAACCTGCTCAGTGTTGGTTGGTTCATGCTGCTCAACATCCTCTATCTCATGTTGCTCAGCATCCACTGTCTCCTCAGCATCAAACTGACCACCCAGTTCATCTTCATCTTGGTCAGTGGGGTTTTTCTCAAGAACAATGCCCTGACTTCTCACAAAATGAGAGTCTTCAGAGATAACAACTCCAAGTGGGGGTACGTCGATAGGACTTAACTAAGAAGAGACCTTCTTCTTCTTCTTTCTCAGTGGTTGCTCAGGAGTGTCCTCTTTTTCTTCTTCTTCCTCAGGCACAGCTTGCCTTTTGAGGTTTTCTGCTGATTTAGGTCCAACCTGACCTTGTGCAACTTGAGGCTTTGTTCCTCTAGATACAAACCGAACCTTCATCGGTGGTGTATCATCGTCTTTGGAAGAGCTTTGAACAGCTTTCCTTTTTCTATCCTGCTTGTCAGCTTGAGTTTTCCTCTTTTTCTTTCCTTCTCTGGTCTGCATCCCTTCGGTTTCCTGAACAGCGGCCCCTTTTCCTTTCTTGGGCACAATTAGTTGATCGTAGAATAAACCAAACAATGAAGCTGCAGTAATTTCTGTACCCCAGGTGTGGATTTCCTCAACCAAGCTCAACCGGTGATCTTTGAGGATTCTGGTAATAATGGAGCCTAACCTAAGGGTTCCAGTACTTCTTTGAAACCCACCGATTATAAAGACTGGCATGTTGATCGGCTTATAGGTCAGCATGTGCCAGATGAAGCACTGCTCAAAGTTTGACGCTGAGTTGGTGGAGTTGACCTTTGGAAAGAGGAAATTGGTCAGTATGTAATGGGCCATCTTTTGATGTTGACCCATGGAGGTACTCGAGATTTCCCCTACATGACCAGTAGGTTTGCAAAACTCAACGAGATAGGTAATCTTTTCTTGGTCACCTAATTTGCGAAGTATAGCTCCTTCGTTTTTCAGTTTTAGCAGTGAGGCAAGGTAAGAAGGGTTGATGAAGATGTCTTTCCCTTAAACCTTGGTGACCATGTAGTCCCGGTCATCGTCAGCAGCTCTTAGGTTAGTGTAGAACTCCTTCACTAACTCAGTGTAGGTGGCCTCTCGAGTTGAGAACAGCTCGGTCCAGCCGTTCTTTGAGATCCACTCACAGAAGGGTTGCTCAGCTTCCACAAATCCCTTCGAGAACCAGCGGGAGTGGTCAACTTTGTATCCCCTTACACTGATATAAACCAGAGAGTAGGTACATTCCACCGGTTTCTTTGCCTTGTCCTGCTTTTGTTTCCCTTTCGAGGAGGTAGCTTGGTCAGCCTTGGTTTTATTGCTCGGTGTAGTGACCTTAGAGTGGTCACGCTGACTAGTTTCTTGAGACTTGGTGGGAGTCTCGCTATATTCCTGCTGAGCAGGAGATGGAGGATTTTCATCGTAGCGGTTGTCGTCGTAACCGGCACCGGAGACATTCTGAGAATCGTTAGACATGATTCTTAGAGAAGTTTGAGAAGTTTGGGAATTTTTAGAGAAGAGAGTATTTGAATACCAGAAATTTCTAAGCGTAAAGATTCTGAAGTGTTGAGGTGGCCGTTTGACCTCGAGATACTCAATCGACAAAGATTCTGGCATTTATGACACATTCGGCGCATGTATTTTCTAATTATTGCGCTTACGTCATCCTAGGTGGCTATTTAATTTGCGTGTTTCACATTAAATTTTTCAACGGATCTTTACTCAGTGTTAAGAATTCTAAACGTTTAATGTTCTGAGTAGTCAGTTCTACGCAAAGAAATTATTAGTGTGCTTAGTAACTCAGCTTGAGATAACCACTCAGCGTGTATATCTACTCAGCATGTAATAGACATTGATTTAGCATAAATCACCCAGCATGGTAGTCAACTCAGCATGCATATATCACATATTATACTTGGAATTTATTGAAGATGATTAAACATACCAATGGCTTCTCTAAGTATGTTGAATTGCTCACGAGCCAGTGGCTTTGTGAAGATATCGGCAAGCTGCTCATCCGTTGGGACATAGGTCAGCTTGATCTCTCCCTTGAGTACATGATCTCTGATGAAGTGATGTCTTATATTGACGTGCTTCATCCTGTTATGCTGCATTGGGTTCTTTGATAGGTCAATGGCACTCTTGTTGTCACATTTGACTTCAATTGTTTTAGTCTGAACGCCATAATCTTCTAGTTGTTGCTTAATCCAGAGGACTTAAGCAACACAGCTTCCAGTAGCAATGTACTCAGCTTCAGTGGTTGACAGGGCTACTGACGCCTGCTTCTTACTGAACCAGGACACAAGACAGCTTCCAAGGAAGTGACATCCTCCTGAGGTGCTTTTTCGTTCAAGTTTGTCTCGTCCGTAGTCAGCGTCAATGTATCCAATGAGTGTGAAATCATGAGTATTGGGATACCATAAACCTGCATTCACTGAGCCTTGCAAATATCTAAGGATTCTTTTTACAGCTATGTAATGAGATTCCTTAGGGTTAGATTGATATCTAGCACAATAACATACTGAGAACTGAATGTCTGACCTACTAGCAGTTAAGTAGAGTAGAGAGCCAATCATACCTCAGTACAATCTGCTGTCTACTGACTTACCATTTTCGTCAGCGCAGAGGACAGTGTCAGTGCCCATAGGGGTAGATATTGACTTGCAGTTCTCAAGTTCATACTTCTTCAATATCTCCTTAGCATACTTAGTTTGACTGATGAAGATGCCATTTTTCCCTTGTTTGATTTGAAGTCCAAGGAAGAAGTTGAGTTCTCCCATCATTGACATTTCGAACTCAGTCTGCATCTGCTTACTAAATTCCTTGCATATGGACTCGTTAGTGGCACCAAAAATAATGTCATCAACATATATCTGAGCCAGTAGGGTATCTTTACCCTTCCTCTTAATGAATAAGGTTGTATCAGCTTTACCTCTGACATAATTTCTAGTCAGTAGGAAACTGGTCAGCCTCTCATACCAAGCAAGTGGTGCTTGCTTGAGACCATACAGAGCCTTTTTGAGTTTATAAACGTGGTTTGGGAACTTAGGATCCTCAAACCCTGGAGGCTGATTAACATAGACTTCCTCGTTTATAACTCCATTAAGGAATGCACTCTTAACATCCATTTGAAACAATTTAAAGTTCATATAACTTGCATATGCACATAAAATTCTTGTAGCCTCTAGCCTTGCTACTGGGGCGAAGGTCTCACCGTAGTCAATACCTTCTTGCTGACTGTAGCCCTGAGCTACAAGTCTTGCTTTGTTCCTAACCACGTTCCCTTGTTCATCCAGCTTGTTGCGGAAGACCCATCTTGTTCCTATGGTCTTCTGGCTTCTTGGATTGGCACTAAGTCCCATACTTCATTTCTTCTGAACTGATCAAGTTCTTCTTGCATTGCACTCATCCAGAACTCATCGTGCTCAACTTCAGCGAAGTTCTTTGGTTCCTGAACTAAGACGAATGCTACGTTGCTGAGGTATCTCCTGAGTTGATTTCTTGTCATCAGCGTGTTTTCAGCAGCATCAAGAATGGCACTCTCTGAGTGTCCTCTTGGTATTATGATCTCTTTTGGTAGAGTGATGTCTTGAGCTGGTTGTGTTTCAACAATCTCTGCAGGTGTAGATTGGTCAGTGAAAACAATTTGAGTTTCGCTTTTACCTTTGGTCAGCCCTTGAGGTAGTGACTCAGCGGCTGTTTCTTGGTCAGCGGGTGCTGAGTATGGATCATCCTCAGTCAGCTGCTTGTCTTTTCCTGCAGGGTTAGTTTCATCGAACTCAACGTGTACTGACTCTTCTAAGACCTGAGTTCGTTTATTGAAAACTGTGTATGCTTTGTTGTTTGTTGAGTAGCCTAAAAAGATAGCTTCATCAGCTTTTGAATCAAACTTAGCTAGGCTGTCTTTAGTATTTAGAATAAAACATTTACAACCGAAGGCACGAAAGTATCCAATGTTGGGCTTTCGTCCTTTCCAAAGTTCGTAGGGGGTCTTCTTTAATATGGGTCTAACTAGAGCCCTATTAAGTATGTAGCAAGATGTGTTGACAGCTTCTCCCCAAAAGTACTTTGGAAGCCTATGCTCACTCAGCATTGTCCTGGCTATGTCAACCAAGGTTCTATTTTTCCTTTCAACAACACCCATTCTGTTGAGGCGTTCTAGGAGCAGAGAAATTATGGTCAATGCCGCTGGCTTCACAGAATTCAACAAATTGTTGGTTTTTGAATTCTCCACCATTATCACTTCGGATGTGAGCTAAATTTAGGTCTTTATCATTTTCAAGTTTTCTTACTAATGTTGAAAATGTCTCAAAGGTTTCATCCTTGCTACTCAGCAAGATGATCCAAGTGTACCGAGAAAAGTCATCTATAATGACCAAGGAAAATCTTCTACCACCCAAGCTCAGCGGCTGGACTGGACCGAAGAGATCCAAGTGTAGCAACTCTAGTGGACGCTTGGTTGAGATAATGTTTTTACTATGAAAAGACGTTTTAGTTTGTTTTCCAGCCTGACAAGCGTAGCATAATTGATCCTTTTCGAACTTAAGTTCTGGCAGTCCCTCAACCAATTGCTTTCTTGCCAATTTGGCCAGGAGGTCTATGCTTACATGACCAAGTCTCATGTGCCATAGCCAGAAATTTTCTTCCTTTGACACTAAGCATACATTTTTTGAAAATTTCTTTTCCAAATTCAGCATAAAGACATTATCAATACGAGGGGCAGTTAAAATCAATTCATTTGTTTTTCCCTCGAGTATTTTACATCCAGTGTCATCAAATATAACTTTTCTCCCATTATCACATAGCTGAGCTACGCTGAGTACGTTATATTTAAGTCCGCTGACTAGGGAGACTGACTCAATAGTAGGATTACCACCAACGGTTCCTGACCCTACTATCTTACCCGTTTTGTTGTCTCCGAAACTTACGCTTCCACCTCGTTTACGCACAAGTGTGATGAACTGAGTCTCATCACCAGTCATATGCCTCGAGCATGCGCTGTCAATATACCACATCTTTGACTTCTCAGCACATCTCAGGCTTACCTGCAATATAGCTAGTTATCTTTAGGTACCCAAGTCTTTTTGGGTCCTTGTTTGTTAGGCTCAGCAGGTAAAGCATCATACTTAATCTTATGACGACATACTTGGACAGTGTGTCCATTTTTCCCACAAAAGTCACAGCTGACCTTCCGTTTGGATATCTCACTGACTGGTCAGCACCCTAGTGCTGAGCATGCCAGCACACCTTTGTGGTGTGTCCCTTCTTCCCACAGAAGTCACACTGGACATTCCGCTGAGGGTTCCATCTCTGCTGACTAGTACTTCGGTACTGAGTATTCAGAGGAATATTTCTTTTATTCGGAACCTTGAGTTGATTCTGAATAGATGTGACATCCTTTCTCAGTTTCTTAGAATCTGATTGGACCTCAGAGACAGCCTTGTGCATAGTTTCTACATTGCTATGCAAAGTTGAGTTGTCTTGGAGAAGATATCGAAGGTCACTCAGTTTGACCTCTTCAATCTCGTCACATCGCCTGCTGAGTGCTCTAACCTTCTTGTTACACTTTTTGATAAGTGTGTAGAGGTCACTCAGGGCATTTACCATTTCATTTCTGAGCAGGGGTAGTGATATTACCTCAGTTGAGTGTGTCTCATCGTCAGATGCAATGGAGGGGTCAGCATGCTCAGAAACACAAGGCTCAGCACGCTCATCTGCCATGAAGCAGATCTTTGCTGACTCAGTGGCATCGGCTCCTTATGATGATGACTCATCACTATCACTCCAGGTTGCCACCATTGCCTTCTTGCTGTTCTTCTTTTCCTTCCTCAAGGTAGGACAGCTTGATTTGATATGGCCAGTTTGATGACATTCAAAGCATGTGATTGGCTTTGAGTTGTCCTTCTTGTACTTGCTGTCACTGGACTCAGCTTTGTACTTGTCAAACTTCTTGTAAGGCTTCTTTGAATACTTATCATTCTTTCTAAACAGCCTTTTCATTTTTCTAGTGAACATGGCCATCTCTTCATCGTCTGTTGAGCTCCCATCAGTGGAGTCAGCTTTCATGACAAGAGACTTTTGCTTCTTGTCCTCAGACTTCTCCTTCACCTCAAAATTCTTCATTGAGATCTCATGGGTCAGCAGAGATCCAATGAGTTCATCATACTTGTAGGTGGTCAAGTCTTGAGCTTCTTCAACATCAGTTTTCTTGGCTTGACAGCTTTTGGGAAGACTCCTCAGTATCTTCTTGACTTGCTTTTCCTCAGTAAAGATCTTGCCAAGTCTTTTGAGCTCGTTGATAATGTTTGTGAATCTTGAGTTCATTTCAGAGATTCCTTCATCATCATTCATTTCAAACAGCTCGTACAGCCTCATGTGCTGGTTCACCTTGGACTCCTCAACTTTGTTGGTTCATTCGTAGGTGACTTCCAGTTTCTTCCAGATCTCCTGCGCTGACTCACAACCTGAAATTTTGTTGTACTCTGCAGCATCTAACGCACAGTGAAGCATGTTTAAAGCCGAAGCATGATTTTGTAGCTTCTTGAGATCATCTTCTGTCCACTTACTCTCAGCTTTAACAACCGTTTGGCCGTCAATAGTTTCAACAGGAACAAATGGGCATTGGACTATAGAAAGCCATGCACTCATATTTGTTGCCTGAATGAAATTTTTCATTCTGTTCTTCCAAAAGGTATAGTTAGACCCGAAGAACAGAGGAGGCCGAGTAATGGACAGTCCCTCAGGAAGAATCTGAGTTGTCTGATTTCCTAGGAGGAAACGAGTGCTGTTCTCAGCCATTGTGGGGATCAGCTCAAGATAGTTATATCTTGCTCAGTGAGCTTTTAAGCTCTGATATCACTTGTTGGTCCCACATAACGTGACAAGGTTAGTTCCAAGGGGGGGGGGATATGAACTATTTAAAATTTTGTCCGTTAAGGCTGACTTCTTTTCTTTGAGAAAAGGTTTACACAGCGACGCTAAGTAGATTTAAGACACAAACTTAGTCAACTGGTGACTAAGTCTGCTTCTTTCCTTGAGTCAGGAGATAGCACTTAAGTCTATTCCTGAACTCAGCTTCTTAGTGCACTCAACTCAGCGTGAGTTCGTTACTTAGTCAGTTTTAATAGCAAGCAATATATAAAGGAGTTTAAAGGTTAGAAATATGTTACTCAGCAGACATATCCTGGTTCGGCCTCTCCGCCTACGTCCAGTCTCCGAAACACGTTCCGAGCTTTTTGAATCCTCTACTGAGCTCTTTAAAGGTAGAGCACGAAACCTTTTACAATAGAAGCTGAGTATACAAGAGTACCTTCCTCTATTCCTCTACTCACTCCTATACCTACCGCTGAGTACTATAACTGAGTACTCAGCTTCTCCATTCTATTCTTCTAGAAATGATAAGTGTTTGTCCTAAACAACAATTGCTAAGACACTTTAGATGAATGAATTCACTCTAGACTTTTACACAAACATTGGAATTGGTGTAAGGTTTGCTTTGCTTTTCTCACAGAACTTCAAGTATGAATTTGGTCAGCGTTTCGACTTGATTGAAGATCTGCATCGAATGAAGCATTTGAAAGGCCTATTTATAGTGACACTTCAAGCACCGGTGATTTCAAATTTCGAAATAACCGTTGGAGCCTAACGGCTTCCTGTCGCTATCATTTTGGACATGCTCAGTGTCATTGGCCAATGAAATTCTTGTATCTTCTGTCTATGGCAGTGCTCAGCAGCTTTTCGTCAGATGAACAGAATGTTTCGCCATTTATAGTAAAGTCCTCCAGACAGCTTACTGCGTCTTCTGAGCTTTACCCAAAGTAGAAATACTTTGTCTACAAGTTGGTTCTGTTCTCCCGATGACTTGTACTTCTTGTCGTTCAACTCAGCAGCTTCATCTTGAAGCAATTGATAGAAAGCTTCTCGATCCTTCTTCATGCTGAGCTAGCGCTTTGCTTAGAACGACTGCGTTTTGTCTTCCTGGGCCGTGAGGTCTTGATCTGTTGACTTGGGCTTGACTTCCTCTTATGGGCCTTTGGGCTTTTTATCTTAATGTCTTATAAATCAATTTACTCAACATTGAACAAACACATTAGTGTGAATAAATCAAAGCATTTAAATTTAATATGTTAGAATATTTTTATCATTCACATGAATAATTTTGTCAAATCAAAATCATGTGGAAAGGCGTTTCAACAAACTCCTCCATTTTGATGTTGGCAAAAATATTCAGTAAGGAACTCAGTGTTGAGCTCCCCCATGATAGTTGACCTTGTTTTTCTCAAGATACTCCCTCGTAAGGGTTGAGCTACTGACTTAGTTTTACTTTAAACATTTCAAGGTTTAATCAAGTAAGTCTAAGGTCAGTTTTCAGAAAAAGGTCAGCTCATGGAACATATTCTTTTTAACTCAGTTAAGATGAGCGGAAGATTTAGATATCAGAGTACGCTGAGTATATCTTTGTTCAATGAGTTTTAGTTAAGAAGACATATAAAAGAGGTCAACTTATAGATCAACACAGCAGACAATCATGAACAAAAGTAAGCACATAACACAGTTGATTTATGAAGATACGTTAAATATTCAGCACAAAACATAAGTAAGCATCACATAAGATTAGTCAGATTTGAAGAAGGTAGATGCATGCATAGTTTGTATTAACGGTCAGCACAGCAAAATACATAAGGAAAAGACATCTAAGTTTAGCAATCCTAGTCAAGCTATTTTTTCTTGCTGACTTGAGCAGAATGCTCTTTCGCTTTTCCCTATGATTTCTGCTGACTTCCAGATGCTTCTCCTATTTGCTGAGTTCTTTGAGCTTGTTCTTTCTCCCCCATTTTGCCACCATCGGGAGGAGGAGGAATGAAGGTATTGTTGAGGGCAGCACGAGTTAACCGCACAGAGAATGCCTTAAGCTTGCGCGTGCTTTCATTTATACCATCAAAAACAGGAATACCATCATCCAAGATATCACAGGGAACCCTGATAGCCGAGGCACTGAGCATACTCAGGATGTATTCTTGAGACTTCCCAACCCAGGTAATACTGTCAGTCAGCATGGCAAAAGCTTGATGAAACATCTTAAGTAGAGTCGAGTCATAATACTGACGTTGAGCATTCGAGTGGCGCACATGGTTGAAAGTGGCTTGAGAATACTTCAGAATTTCATTCGTCTTGAGTTGGTCAGTTTCCATCTCTTCCTTACTCAAGTTGAGTAGACGGACAGCCTCACTAATTTGCTCAATGGAACATTGGGAGGAGGAAGAGAGTTGCTCATTGGTTCTTGGTTGCTCAGATTGAAGCTGGTTGAAGAGTTAATGAACTTCAGCAGAAGTTGCATACATGGAGTTCGCAGCTGACAGGTTTTGAAGTTGACCCTGAAGAGAGTTCATGTGATTGACCATTGTCAGCTAGAGTTCGGCCAGCTTTGTTATTGATTCCTGCTTGGGCTGTTGAGACTGGAGTGAAGTCACGACACTCAGAAGATCTTTAAGACCTTTAATTTCTGTGAGAAGCTGAGTGAAAGATGAAAGTTGAGTTGGCTCAATAGGAACTGACCCAGCGGCGTCGGCATTGGTTTGATGGAGGTCCTGGAGTAGAGCTTGAGCTGAGTCAATGATTCTTCGACCAGACTCAGTAGCGTTCAGATAAGCATAGGATCCATCATTGTTTGACCCAGTTGCCGGAATATGAATGAAACCGGATGGAGGAGGTGTTTGGTTCAATTCATTATCTGAAGTACCAGCATGATCAGCGGCTGGACTTGAGTTTAGATTGCCAGTAGGAGCTGACTGGTTGATATTCTGCACTTGTGGTTATGGAAGAGGATGATCGGCAGAATTATCTACTTGCTCAGAGTCAGGCTGAAGCTGACTGGTTTGAGGAGGTTGAGGTGTTTCAGCACTGACCTGAGCAGGTATTTCCTTAGCTAGCTCAACATGTTGAGGAGCAGGAACTTCAAGCACTTGCTCGGTATCACCTTGGCTTAGAGGAGCAATTGAGTCGGCATGTTCCTTAGGCTGAGAAACAGAGGCTTGCTTTTCATGTTGCTCTGGTGGAGACTCAGTGGGATTTGAGAAGAATTTGAACTGCATATCTGAGAGGTCAGTGATCGGGTCCCGCAGTGGGGAGTCACCCATAAGATCAATGACATGGGATTTATGTGCCTTCTTCTTAGGTCTCCTTAATCTCTTAGTCTTTTGAGGAGAGGGGTCAGCAGGAATGGACTCAATTGAGTCAGTAGGTGAAGGTGCCCCTTGATCAGCATGATCATTTGCTGTTGGCTCAGCTTCTTCTTCAACCTGCTCAGTGTTGGTTGGTTCATGCTGCTCAACATCCGCTATCTCATGTTGTTCAGCATCCACTGTCTCCTCAGCATCAAACTGACCACCCAGTTCATCTTCATCTTGGTCAGTGGGGTTTTTCTCAAGAACAATGCCCTGACTTCTCACAAAATGAGAGTCTTCAGAGATAACAACTCCAAGTGCGGGTACGTCGATAGGACTTAACTCAGAAGAGACCTTCTTCTTCTTTCTCAGTGGTTATTCAAGAGTGTCCTCTTTTTCTTCTTCTTCCTCAGGCTCAGCTTGCCTTTTGAGGTTTTCTGCTGACTTAGGTCCAACCTGACCTTATGCAACTTGAGGCTTTGTTCCTCTGGATACAAACCGAACCTTCATCGATGGTGCATCATCGTCTTTGGAAGAGCTTTGAACAGCTTTCCTTTTTCTATCTTGCTTGTCAGCTTGAGTTTTCCTCTTTTTCTTTCCTTCTCTGGTCTGCATCGCTTCGGTTTCCTGAACAGCGGCCCCTTTTCCTTTCTTGGGCACAATTGATTGATCGTAGAATAAACCAAACAATGCAGCTGCAGTAATTTCTGTACCCTAGGTGTGGATTTCCTCAACCAAGCTCACCCGGTGATCTTTGAGGATTCTGGTAATAATGGAGCCTAACCTAAGGTTTCCAGTACTTCTTTGAAACCCATCGATTATAAAGACTGGCATGTTGATCGACTTATAGGTCAGCATGTGCCAGATGAAGCACTACTCAAAGTTTGACGCTGAGTTGGTGGAGTTGACCTTTGGAAAGAGGAAATTGTTCAGTATGTAGTGGGCCATCTTTTGATGTTGACCCATGGAGGTACTCGAGATTTCCCCTACATGACCAGGAGGTTTGCAAAACTCAGCGGGATAGGTAATCTTTTCTTTGTCACCTGATTTGCGAAGTATAGCTCCTTTGTTTTTCAGTTTTAGCAGTGAGGCAAGGTAAGAAGGGTTGATGAAGATGTCTTTCCCTTGAACCTTGGTGACCATGTAGTCCCGGTCATCGTCAGCGGCTCTTAGGTTAGTGTAGAACTCCTTCACTAACTCAGGGTAGGTGGCCTCTCGAGTTAAGAACAGCTCGGTCCAGCCGTTCTTTGAGATCCACTCACAGAAGGGTTGCTCCGCTTCCACAAATCCCTTCGAGAACCAGCGGGAGTGGTCAACTTTGTATCCCCTTACCCAGCAGCATCAGCCTGAGTTTGATAAATGTCCTGAAGTAGAGCTTGAGCTGAGTCGATAATATTTCTTCCAGACTCGGAAGCATTTAAGTATGCATAGGATTCATCAGTGTGTGGTTCAGAGGCCGGAATATGAGTTGCATCGGATGGAGGAGGTGTTTGGTGCTATCCAGAAACAGAGGTGCCAGCATGGTCAGCAGCTGGACTTTTATTCAGGTCAGCAGCAGGAGCTGACTGGTTATCATTCTGCGTTGAAGGATTAGGAAGAGGTGGATCTACAGAATTGTTGACTTGTTCAGTATCAGCCTGAAGTTGAGGAGATTTTGGAGGTTGAGGCAATTCAGAGTTGACTTGAGCAGGGTTTTCCTTTGCCAACTCGTTGACTTGAGAGGCAGGGACTTCGAGCACTTGCTCGGCAGAAATAGGACCTTGAGGAGCTTTGGGGTGGGCTTGTTCCTCAGCTTGAGAAACAGAGGCTTGTTTTTCCTTTATTTGGTCCTAATGGGTTGGTCGAATGTTAATCTGAACAGCAGTGCCGCTGTGATTTCTGTACCCCAGATCTCAATTTCTTCGACCATGTTCACTTGGTAGTGCTGAAGAATTTTTGTGATGAGGGAGCCCATCCTGAGTTTCCCGGTAATTCGTTGGAATGTGCCGATAAGAAAGACGGGCATGTTGAGTGGGATATAATTCAGCATGTGCCAGATAAAGCACTGCTCGAAGTTAGACGCTGATGAGGAGGAGTTGACCTTGGGGAATATGAAGTTAGTCAGGATGTAATGAGCCATTTTCTGAGGCTGACCCATGCAAGTGCTGGCTATTTCTCCCTTGTGATTCTTTGGTTTGCAGAACTCAACAGGGTAGTCAATTTTCGAGTAGTCATTTGTGGTCCTGAGTTCTGAACCTTTGGCCGTCAGTTTTAGCAGAGTTGCGAGATAGGATGGAGTGATAGTGATGTCCTTCCCTTTGACCTTTGTCACTAAGTGGTCAACATTATCCTCGTCAACCCTGAGATTTGCGTAAAATTCTCTTACCAACCGCGGGTAAGTGTTACCGGGGAGAGAGAATAGCTCGGTCCAGCCATTCTTGGATATCCACTCGCAAAAGGGTTTTTCAGCCGTTACAAAACTTAGGGAGAACCAACGACAACGGAGTACCTCACAATTCTTTACGCTGTTGTATATAGGAATGAATACCTTCTCCTTAGGTTGCTTGTTCTTCTTCTTTTTCTGTTTCTTTGACAGAGTTTCTTGGTCAGCTTGAGGGTTTTTGCCAGAGGTGCTGACCTTAGATTGGTCATGCTGACCATGTCCTTGAGACTCAGATGAAGTCTCCTCATAGTCCTGTTGAGGAGGAGATGGGGGATTTATGTCCGAACGATTATCATCGTATTGCTCGTCGGAACGGTTCTGGGAATCGTCAGACATGATTTTTGAGAGATTTTGAGAGGATTTGGGATTTAAGAGAGAGAGAGATTGAATGCCGAAGATTTCAGATGTAAAGAGGGATTAGTGGAAATTCGTCCACTATTTATAAAGGTGCCGAGTTGACCTGATAGGTCGGAATGGCGGTTTGACATCGAGATGATCAATCGACAGTTATCCCTGGCATTTATGACACATTCGGCGCATGTGTTTTCTAATTATTGTGCTTACGTCATCCTAGGTGGCTATTTAATGCGCGTGCTAGCATTTATTGTGTTATTGGCTTTACTCAGTATCTAGAATACTAAACGTTTTTGACATTCTGAGTTCCCAGTTTTACGTAGAAGGTATATTCGTATGCTTAGTAACTCAGCTTATGATAATCACTCAGTATATATGTCTACTCAGCATAAGGTGATTTTATGTAATTCATATTAGCTCAGCATGCAATAGTTACTAATTAAGCACAAATCACTCAGCATGGTAATCACTCAACATTCAATTAGACATAGAATTTTATTGAAGAGGATTAGACATACTGATAGCTTCCCTTAGTATGTTAAATTGCTCACGAGCTAGAGGCTTCGTAAAGATATCTGCAAGCTGTTCATCGGTCGGTACATAGGTCAGCTTGATCTCACCTTTGAGTACATGGTCTCTAATGAAGTGATGCCGAATGCTGACATGCTTCATCCTGCTGTGTTGGATTGGATTTTTGGATAAGTCAATGGCACTCTTGTTGTCGCATTTGACTTCGATTGTTTTAGTTTGTACTCCATAATCCTCCAGCTGTTGCTTAATCCATAGGACCTGGGCCACACAACTTCCAGCAGCAATGTACTCAGCTTCAGTTGTTGACAGTGCCACTGATGATTGCTTCTTACTGAACCAAGGTACTAGACAGCTTCCAAGGAAGTGACATCCTCCTGAAGTACTCTTACGCTCTAGCTTATCTCGTCCATAGTCAGCGTCAGTGTATCCAATGAGTGTGAAGTCATTTGTATTTGGATACCATAAACCTGCATTAACTGAGCTCTGCAAATATCTAAAAATTCTTTTCACAGCTATATAGTGAGATTCTCTAGGGTCAGCTTGATATCTTGCGCAATAACATACTGAGTACTGAATGTCAGGCCTACTAGCAGTTAGATAAAGTAGAGAGCCAATCATACCTCGATATAACTTGCTGTCTACTGACTTACCTTTCTCGTCAGCGCAAAGCACAGTGTCAGTACCCATTGGGGTAGATATGGGTTTGTATTCTTCCATATCGAATTTCTTCAATATTTCTTTGGCATACTTAGACTGACTAATGAAGATGCCGTTCTTGCCTTGCTTAATTTGAAGTCCAAGGAAGAAGTTGAGTTCGCCCATCATTGACATCTCGAACTCAGTTTGCATCTGTTTACTAAATTCTTTGCACATTGATTCATTGGTAGCACCAAAGATAATATCATCTACGTAAATTTG